>NC_061068.1:1472470-1557440 GCF_021917145.1 Hypomesus transpacificus | reverse complement strand
ATATATAGAAATATATATATATATATATACATATAAATTCCCCTAAAATAATATTTTTTCCTTTTGTTGTTGTTGCATGGATGGATATTTTTTTAAGAATTATAATATGACATCTTTATGACAACTCTGAATGTGAGCTATAAAACATTTATTTAAGAAATTGCGTTTTTGTGTCATCTTTTTTCTGTGTCTCTGGTTCAATCGTAACACGCCGAAGCTGGGAGGTTTGTGACAGAGAATGGACTGTTATTTGAATTGCCATGCCCTAAACTGCATTTTATCTGGATCGATGGTTCTGGTTCATAGAGGCGGCAAGAGGGTGGAGGCAGTTGGCGGGAATTCATCTCACTTTAAAAGCAGGAATCTATCATCTATGTTTGTGTCTGTGGCTCCATGGCCTCGAGAACCGGGAACTGTATGAAGTTGAAAATAAGCCGGCGTAGGCCTATTACTCGGGACCGATGAACGTGCAGTGGAGCGTTAACGTTATTTTTTTGGGGATGAGCGATTCCAGTTGGCAAAAAATGAATATAAATAGGTATATAAATGCACCTTTGAATCTCGCAAGCCGCCAACTGGCACTGCATTTGTTATTGAAATTCTGAAATGCTTTAACAGCGACACTTGCAGGGCATCGCGTTTATACCATGATTATTTCCAAATGTCATCTTCAATTCTCTACCACTGTATTGTAGGCTACGTGTGTGACAAAGTAATAAACAGATATAGATTCATACTGTATTAGATAAATAAATTATAACGTGCATATTTTGAACTAACATTCAAAATGTGTTCCTCATGGGAGATGATAATCTTTAGGTGCATTATTTTATCATAGTTGAGTACATTTGCATTAGGTTGTAGGATTATTATATATAAGAAAACAACATTACTGGAACATGAGTAGAGATAAATAGCCAATTAGTGTAAAACAACATGACGCTGGGCTATTTTTTGTTCACTAGTCACCAACCGCCTCCAGAAATTCACTCATTTGATCTTGATCTTTTTATTGCTTTCCTACAGGTACACCTGCACTTAGAGATTAATGTTGTGTAATTTTTATCTTGTTTAACTACATGCTCTTATGGTTTCTTCCCTTTAGCACTATTTTTTGGTTGTTCACAATATGTACTTCTTGTTTTTGACTACCCGCAATGCTGTGGGGCTATCTTGTTGTTATTATCAGTGACCTATGCACTTTGTGAAGCTCTCTCTTGGAAGTCGCTTTGGATAAAAGCGTCTGCTAAATGAATAAATGTAAATGTAAATGGTCTCGTCGAAGTAAAGAACCATCTATGACGTAAATATGTAGGCTAGATGTCACGCCATTCATTGGAGCCTTGACGTTTTGCGTCACTTTGCAGTCCACCAATCACGTGGTATCGTTTTGACAACACTTCCTCGCCACGTTGTTCCCCCTTGATTGGTCTTCAAGTGGGATATGGGCGTGGCCAAAAGAGGATTTGAGACATACCATTGTTTCGATGGGCAGATGCGTAAACAATAACCAATTAAGAGTTTTATTTTACAATTAAATGTAATGTAAATTATTCCATCACAAACAAATGATACAACGTCTTCATAAAATATACTGATATGTACGTTTTATTTCCAGCCTGTGAATTGCTAACGTTTTTATTTTTAAGTATAGATAAAACGCACCCCTTTTAACATCTAACGGTCAGTTTCGGTAGAAAGGAATTCTAGGTCAGTTACGCCCACTGTCCTGTGACAGCGCTTTGAACAGCCAAACCTGTTCGGGTAGGGCTAGCTTACGTGTCATTCGAAACTGAAGTGCGTTAGTAGGATATAAAATAAATAGAGTTGATGAACTTTGTGAGGTGAGTTTTACTTAAACTATCTTTACGATGAGTTGTTGTTGACCTACACTAACGTTAGTCTTTCAGCCAGCCAGTGTTAGTAGTAGTGGGTAAGCTAACTGTGCTATCTTCCTATTAACCTGGATATCAGTTCAAAGATTCTGTTCTAGATTTACTTTACTCTATTTGTCTCTATAGATACCGTTATTTTAGGTCCTTATCTAATGACTTAAGTCGGGTTTTTTCTGTATTGTTGTTTATACAATGGTATGTATTTATCGTACTAGGTAGATTGCTACATGGGCAAGAGCTGCTCAGATAGTTAGCCATCATAAACCCTTGATGCTCTGTTCTGGCCACTTCATTCATTTAGTCACAGCGCCTCTGTCATAACCGTTTTAACCAAACACAGTAGCTTCAATAGCTTACTGTAATCGGCAAGTACCCGTTGAACTTGGCAGCTACATTATGTCCTTATTCATTCAAAGTTTAGCTAGTTTGCGAACATGGAAGTTCGTATACAGAAATAAATACCTTTTGTATTACCAAGCCTTTTTTGTAATCACCCGTATTAAATGGCCATTCTGATTGATATACTTTCAGTTTCGTATCAGTTTCGGTGAACATAGCTGACGTCTGCTCTTAGTAATTCGTCATCTGTCTCCTGCCTTGTATTGTCAGGTATTTGACCGCCTACAGATTGCCCTACCTGCAGACACAAAGGACTCGAATGCTTGGATTGATGATCTCAACCTACCCCGACCCAAAATGAAAGCTCTGATCCTGGTTGGAGGTTACGGCACCAGGCTTCGGCCTCTCACCCTGTCCGTGCCCAAGCCCCTGGTGGACTTCTGTAACAAACCCATCCTCCTTCATCAGGTGGAGGCGCTAGTCAAGGTGAGAGCCACCCTCCACAGTCTTGAAGATTAACCATGTTTATACAAAACGTATTTGATGGGGTTTAGGTGAACTCATATATAGAGTGATACCCACTAAGCTGACGTGTTCAAGAGAGCTCTTGGTATCATGTCAGTGTTCAGGGTACAGTAGGCAAGCCTATCCTGGCTAGTAGGCATGTGTGCTACACCAAGTCAACCAGGGTGGTGACATTGACTGGAGCTGATTCACATTAAGTACCTTCCCTCCATCCCTCCCTTCCTCCAGGCCGGAGTGGACCATGTTATCCTGGCTGTAAGCTACATGTCTGATCTGCTGGAGAGAGAGATGAGGATTCAGGAAGAAAGGGTAAGAATATAAGAATAGACACAATGCACATAGGCTTGACAAAACAATGAAAGCAGGACATGCAGGACATCTCTGTGTTTTAGTATCTTTTCTGTGGTGCTTGAAGTACATAGTGTGATCGAGACCCTCGCAGTTTCTTCAACAAATTCAGATTCTGAGTATGAAATATGATGAACGGAAAACTCTGAACATGATCCGATTGTGTTCCACAGCTTGGCATCCGAATCTCCTTGTCTCATGAGAAGGAACCGCTGGGAACAGGTGAGACTACAGGCCTGAGCCCTGTCTCGGTCCTCCCCTCTGCCCAGACCTCACCCTGCCTCCCTCACCAGCACTGCCCACGCTCTCTCAGCAGATGCTGCCCCTACATGGGAGTGGGCATGTAGAAGCTAGAACTGTCATCTTGGAACTATGACCTGAGGGAGTCAGGTGGCTGAGCGGTTAGGGAATCGGGACAGTAATCAGAAGGTTGCCGGTCGATTCGACGCCGTGTTGTGTTCTTGGGCAAGGCACTTCACCCTACTTGCCTCGGGGGGGGAATGTCCCTGTACTTTATTGTAAGTCGCTCTGGATAAGAGCGTCAACTAAATGTAAATGTAATGACCCAACGCTCGTCTCCGCCCCCGCCCCAGCCGGCCCCCTGGCCCTCGCCAGAGAGCTGCTGACAGACGACGACGAGGCATTCTTTGTGCTCAACAGCGACGTCATCTGCGACTTCCCCTTCGAGGACATGCTGAAGTTCCACAAGCACCACGGCAGGGAGGGCACCATCGTGGTGAGTGGGAGCCGCAGGACAGCTCTCCTGGGTCCTAGAGGACGCCCCAGCAGCTGTGGACGGAGGGCCGCCCTCTGACCTTTTTAGTCTGTGTGCGTCAGGTGACCAGGGTGGAGGAGCCCTCCAAGTACGGCGTGGTGGTGTACGAGGCCGAGAGCGGACGCATCCACCGCTTCGTGGAGAAACCCCAGGTGTTCGTCTCCAACAAGATCAATGCTGGCATGTACATCTTCAGCCCCTCCATGCTCTCTAGGATCCAGGTGAGCCCAGGCCACCTCACACACACACTGTCACACACACGTACACACTGTCACACACTGTCTCACACGCACTGTTACAATCGCACTCTCTCACATACCCACTGTCACAAACACCCACTGTCACACACTGTCTCACACACACTGTCACACTCGCACTCTCTCTCACACACACACTCTCTCACACACACTCTCTCACACACATTCTAACACCCTGTTACCCACACTACTGTACACACACACAAACACACGGCTCCTTGACCAATCAAAATCTACTGTGGCTACTGTGATTGGCTGCGAAGTGGAGGTTCTAACTGGGCTGTCCTGTCCCTGCAGCTCCAACCCACCTCCATAGAGAAGGAGATCTTTCCCCTCATGGCCGCGGAGAGACATCTGTACGCTATGGAGCTTCAAGGTACAGTATCCTTCTCTCTGTCACCTTGGAGAACTACCCACACCCTCTCCAAAGGACACAGTGGTTGTCCTCACCGATGCTTTGTTTTAACTTTAAATGTTCTTTTCTACAGTTGATATCTGTCATGTCTGTCTCTCTCTGACTGATTACCTGTCTGTCTTCCTCTCTGTCTGTCTGTCTGTCTGTCTGTCTGTCTGTCTGTCTGTCTGTCTGTCTGTCTGTCTGTCTGTCTGTCTGTCTCCAGGGTTCTGGATGGATATCGGTCAGCCCAAGGACTTCCTGACAGGCATGTGCATGTACCTGCAGTCGGTACGGCAACATGCACCTGAGCGTCTACGCACCGGGCCTGGCTTCCTGGGGAACGTTCTGGTGGTGAGGGTTTTTCTCTCTCTCTCACACACAAACACACACACACACACACACAGACTAACACCTCTACTTTTGCTCCATGCTCTTCCACATTTAACCACAAGGGGGCACTCCAGGCTAGCTATATACATAACCGAGCTGAACCTTGAATCAAGGAGATGTGTAAATAAAGGACTATGGGTCCTGAAATGACAAACTCTACTGAAATACCCCCATGAAACCTCCAGGTAGCGCTGTGTTCTGTCTGTTTCTGCCCCAGGATCCTACAACCCAGATCGGGGAGAACTGCACCATCGGGCCCAACGTGACGCTCGGCGCTGACGTGGTGCTGGAGGACGGGGTGAGGATAAAGCGCTGCACTGTCCTGAAGGGGGCACGGGTCCGATCCCACTCCTGGCTGGAGTCCTGCATTGTGGGATGGAGCTCCTCTGTGGGGCAGTGGGTGAGGAACACGCACACACTTACCTTGTAGACTCACTATCTCTCTCACACACACACTCTCACACTGTAACCTTGTAGACCACCCTATCTATCTCACACCCCTACCTTCCTTCCACCTCCCTCTACCTGCACTACGACCTGGTTCCTCAGACCCCTGTCTTCTGCTCCTGGTTCCTCTGACCCCTGTCTTCTGCTCCTGGTTCCTCTGACCCCTGTCTTCTGCTCCTGGTTCCTCTGACCCCTGTCTTCTACTCCTGGTTCCTCTGACCCCTGTCTTCTGCTCCTGGTTCCTCTGACCCCTGTCTTCTGCTCCTGGTTCCTCTGTCTTCTGCTCCCTCTGACCGCAGCGTGATGTTCTCCTTCCTCAGGTGCGCATGGAGAACGTGACCGTTCTAGGCGAAGACGTGATCGTCAACGACGAGCTCTACCTCAACGGGGCCAACGTCCTTCCTCACAAGTCCATCAACGACTCTGTGCCCGAGCCACGCATCATCATGTAGCTGCGACGCATCTTCATCCTCATCTCTGTCACGGTCCGCGACCTCCACAGACCCGCAGGAGGGAGGCTCAGGGTCGGGCCAGCTGGAGAGGCTCTCGAGAGGGGCAGCAAGGCTAGGGAGGCCTGCCACTGATGGGGGGGGGGGGGGGGGGTAGGACAAACTGAAGAAGACTAAATAGAGGGAGAGATTAGAGAGAGCTAGAGGAGGAGGGGAGGGATGTTAAAAAAGGAAAGACATGAACATTGCTGTTGGGATTTACTATGCATAAGAACAACTGATAGAGGAGACCAGACCAGAACAGAACAGGGGGGGTGTGGGTATGGCTGGTTGATGGGTTGCCATGGGGAATTTGTTGGCTATTTTCTGTTTTAATTCACCTTTTTTTGTGTTTGTTTGGTTACTTTGGTTTACAATTTCCTGCCTCATAATTTTTCATTACGCTCTACTTTGATGCCAACCTCTGGCTGTCCATAGAAGAACTCCCAATCAATGTCTGTGGGACTATTAATGCTGTTGTAACAACACACGGTTCACTGTAGGGTCAGCAGTAGAGAACAGAGAGCTCTCTCTCGCTCTGATCTCTCAGATTGAAGACCAGATAGAAGGGTTAGTATTTCTCCATGCTTCAAACGTTTCAGTCGAGGAACTCATTTGACCTTGTGTGCCATGACCGTACTATCTCTGTGAAACCCCCTCTGTCTTTTCCTGCTGTGCTTTCGTGCTCACGTTCAATTACCATGATGACGGACGTCCTAACATTCCATGTAGTGTTGGAAAGGATTCTCATTCATTGACAACACGGGATGTTATAACGCTAATGTTGGTTAATCTGTGGTTCTGTCAAACTTTTTTACTGATCTGATCTCCCCACTGCACTAAAGGTAGAAGGGTATATATGTGCACTAATTAGTACTCTGGTGATTACAGACGAGCCTTTACTAGCTGTTTAGATGGGTGAACTTTAGGGTTATGATGGGTGTCATGTTTCTGTAGTCACTGATTTCTGAGATCCTCACTGATGCATCTCTTGTCAGGGGGCAGGTGGGTCTGGGGCCGGTGGGTCTGGGGCAGGTGGGTCTGGGGCAGGTGGGTCTGGGGCCGGTGGGTCTGGGGCAGGTGGGGCTGGGGCCGGTGGGGCTGTGTCCAGCAGGTCTCATGAACCTGTCAGAGTCCACAAGAAGTCAAACCTTTCAATGAAGTAGTCCTTTTTTTATCATATTAATATAATACCTTCAACAGAAACGTCCTGTCCAGTGTCTGATTTGTCTTCAGTGAGTTAACTGTGGTGGACTTCAGTTGTGTCTCTGATCAAAGGCCGTTTCTTTGACACGCTCTAACAGGAATTTTAGACTTCAATTGAAACATGTTATCGTCTACACACCATTTATTATCAACTGTATAAAGAGTTTTTATGCATTCATATCCGTCAGCGATTTGACCCACCCAACTCACAGCTGTAACGTCTTCAAACAAATACAACCACGCACCAGACTCACGATGGGACCGTATGGAGCAGGGTGACTTCGGGTAATCGGGGGCATTGGGTAATGTGGGACACCTAACTCCAGAGTGTTTTCTTCCCAGCTATGACAATGTCTAGTCCACAGAACTTTGACTCTAGGTTTAGCACGGATGTTATGTGACTGAAATCACAAAGCGTGATTGGTGTGGTGTCACAGACAGGGTCAGGGCACTAGTTAATCAGGAAGCTTGGGAGTCAGGTGGCTGAACGGTTAGGAAATCGGGCTAGTAATCTGAAGATTACCGATTTGATTCCCGGCCATGAAAAATGACATTTCAGTATAAAATGAGTTGAGTCCGTATAAAATGACGTTGTGTCCGTGTCCACTTCACCCTACTTGCCTCGGGGGTGTCCCTGTACTAACTGTAAGTCTCTCTGGATAAGAGCGTCTGCTAAATGACTAAATTTAAATGTAAGCTCCAATGAGAAAATTCAAAACAATATCCCAGATTACCCGAATTCAACCTACTTGGTTGACAAAAGTACAGAAAGGCATCGAGAATCTGACAACTTCGTTGGTGTATTTGTTGGATTCCCGATCCATGCTTTTATTTCCCGCTGTTCCATGGAATAGGAAGTTTAGCCAGAAACTTGAACCAAGCGGAGGCCTATCAGTGTAATCTGCGGGTTGTTTTGACTCCAAGAAGAATTTTTTGGTACTCAATTTTGGTGTGGCATCTATTTAGCAAAACCCTTTTTCGGTTTTATTTAGGCTAAAACCTGTTATTGTCTGCATCGTTCATCATCGAGTATTATGTGTGAACAAATGCACTCAAGAAATGACCCAGTGAATAGTTTGTTTACAGACTGTATACAGACTGGCTCCTTCATCACTTGCAATAACAGTCGCGTGTGCAGTGATGTGATCATGGTGGAGGAATGAATCATTATTACATCGCTGTCTCTGCCCCCGTAAATAAGGTCCGAAGCGTGGGTGTGTTTGTCGGAACCTGACTCATCTGTCTTCCACTCTTCCATAAAAAGGCAAAAAAAACAAACGGATGGGTGTTTTAGAGTACACAGGAAACTTGTTCCCAACAGTAATAGATCACGACTAAGCGACCCGCGCATTCCTCCGTTGATTTCGCGTAGGTCTTCTCTTTAACCGGTGATGTCATGCTGTCTCTACCGTCTCAGCATGAGTGTTCCTAACTTTGTAACCGGGGCAAAAGACTAGTGAATTTCAATTGGCTGAGAGATTTTCCCTCTCTGCTGTGAGTGGTTGGTTTAGGCGTTCTAGGGATTCCCTTTCGAACAGATCGTTTAAGACCTCTTCGTCAAACTGATGCAGGGCACACGACGGACCCGCTGGATTCTGCAGAGTCACGGAGCGGAGGTGAAACTTTTTGCGCGCTCTCAACATCACGGGGACGGGTAGCTGCTCACCACCTCTACACATCTTTGTTAGAACAAATGGACTTGACCTCGGGAATGGAGAAGGTGAGCAAAGATCCAGCTTGTTTCTACACAGCAAAGCAGGATTTAAACATTACTTTACTCAATTTGAAAGTGATTTATTTAAGTCGATATTGCATACTCGGAAACACAATACCCAGTAAGAGCCCCATAGCCTCTCCATCTTATTAGTTAGTATGGAAGTCTACTATACAACAAGTACAAGTTAATGTCTGGTTGAACGTTTCTTTTGAAACAATTCTCTGCCAAGAATCTCAAATACCCAAGACTTAATGATTTAATATTTTCCCGAAAAGGAATGACTGACCTCAGAGAGAACGAGTGATTTTTTAAGGAAAACGTTGCTGAGAAAGGGAACTAACCTGCTGAGTGGAGATGAAAGCCAGCTCATTTGTCAGTCTGCTTAAGAGGACAGCCCCCCCCCTCCACTCCCATTCCCGTTTCTCATCACCTGTCCTGGATGATCCTCCTTGGAAAAAACCTGGATGACATCACAGGAAATAGCTCTAGCCTCCCCCTGGCTTTGTCATGAATTCACACATTGTTGTAGAGCTGAGAAGTCCTGCCAAGAATGGGCTTCCAGTCAGCTTCTCTGTGTGTGTGTGTCTGTGTGTGTGTCAGTGTGTTGGTGTGTGTGTTGGCGTGTGTGTGTGTCCCCGTTTTTTCTGCCACAACGGACCACTAAACATGGCAGGCCCATTAAAATAGTTTCCAGCTTTTCAGTCACACCCCCATCTCAGTCCTGCTAACCTTACCGTGGGTTCACCTTTTTATGAAAGACCACACTGTATTCACAGAACAGTAGTCAGGATTATCCTCACAGGACAGAAATCTACCCCTCTCACTCAGAGCCTTTTCCTACTGTCAAACAAGGCTGGGTTTGATTGTTAACTGAATGAGGAAGATAGGGGGTCTTGTTTCATGGGGACTTCGTGGATGAATAAAGTACATCTGAACATTCATACATTACATTGATGTTGGAGGCAATTCCCAAAAGTCCCCAAAATAGTTCTACTTATTCAAAGAGCAGTTATTTTTTGTTTTTAACTTACATACCAAGTTCAGAAGCGTTCCCTCCCTCCACGGATTATTCTTTTGTGTGTGTCTACCAGGAACACATACCTCTCGTGTTTAGAACGATAGACCAGTTAGAACATTTCCTCAGGTCTCTTATCCTTCTCCTAAATATAGACGTGCCACGGACCACCTCCTTCTTGCTTCTCATCACCATCGCCATTTCCTGCTCTGTGTTTTTCTTCCCCACGACACCCCATAGCTGCTCCATCATGCTCAAGCTCACACAGTAAGAGCTGAACCGCACCGCACAGAACGCCTCCGTGTGAATGATCTCCACGGTCCAGAATCAACGGCAGCCATGTTTGTATTCCAGTCTGGGTAAACAGGCCGTCATCTCTCAGGGAGGGGAGAGCGGGCACTGAGCAAGGAGCTTGGCCGCCCTGTGGGCCAACAGGCTGCTCATTCACACCTCCGTGAGCCTGGCAGCTTGTTAAGACAGAGCAGGCAGTTGAACTTGTGTCAGTCAGTCCGGGTCTCACTCACCTGACACATACTGGCCTGCCCTGCATAGCAAAAACCTCACACGCTATGAGCACACCGTCAAGCCCCAGGGGAGCGCTTGATTTAGGCTCAACCAGTAGGTGGAAATCTATGGAACCATCCCAAAGGTAGTGACTGGGACGCAAATCAAATGCACCTAAAATACCTCCAGGTAATTGATAGGCCCCCACAGCCCGGGGGGGGGGGGGGGGGGGGGGGGGGGGGGCAGGTGGGCGGCGGAGCTTTCAGAGGCGGATTACAAAGGGATCTGATACTATGGTTTCCCCGTGGTTTGTTTTGTTGCTCGGCTATTTATACTGTTGTCCTGGCTCCACCTTGTCAACGGGAGGCTTAAACAACACTTACTTTGGAGAGAGGCTGTGGTTGCAGCACCTGCAGTGTCCTGCACAGCTATCGCTCTGTCATGTCCTCTCCGATTGGTCTCTCCTGGA
Source organism: Hypomesus transpacificus (assembly GCF_021917145.1). Classification (NCBI taxonomy): domain Eukaryota; kingdom Metazoa; phylum Chordata; class Actinopteri; order Osmeriformes; family Osmeridae; genus Hypomesus; species Hypomesus transpacificus. Next base: position 1,546,668 of record NC_061068.1, on the reverse strand, counting down.
CCTGTGGGAGATATAAGTATAGGTTGATAAATGATGAGACACACACATTGGGACCATAGAGCAACAGGTCAAAAAAATTAAAGCATTTACAATTAAACAATTTACAAAATTAAAGCATTTAGCATTTCATTTAGCAGACACTCTTATCCAGAGCGACTTACATTAATTACACGGACATTCCCCCCGAGGCAAGTAGGGGTAAAGTGCCTTGCCCAAGGACACAACGTCATTTTGCACGGCCAGGAATTGAACTGGCAACCTTCTGATTAATAGCCCGATTCCCTAACCGCTCAGTCACCTGACCCATTATAATGCATTTTTTAAATATCCTTAAACTAATGATCAACAGATTATAAATGGTTTACGAGGCTTTTATGAGGTGTTTCCAGTTGATGTAGGGAGAACAGGGGGGGGGGGGGTACATTTCTCACATTTCAGCCACGGCCATGATTCCGAGTCAGACAGAGAGAGAGAGAGAGAGAAAGACAGAGAGAGGAAGAGAGAGACGAACAGAGAGAGACAAAGAGAGAGAAAGAGAGAGAGAAAAGAGAGAGAGAGAAAAGAAAAAAGCCTCTTCAAGCTCCGTCACAGAGTAAAAAATGTCTGGCTTTCAGCCCAAGTTTAAACAAACAGCTTGAAGACTCCAGTGTGCAACAGGGGAATCCTCCTAGAGCTCCATTCATTAGCTGGATGTTTAGGCTCAGCTGAAAGCATTATGTTCTCAAGACCTGGCAACATGCCCTTACTAGCACTTGAATTAAGTGTGAGGACACTTCTGAGTTATGATAATGACCACACATTTCAAACACACCACCGCGTTATACTACTTGCTGTGCCTTTGGAGAAAAGTCCATCTGAGTCCACTAGGTTAGAGCAGAGTGTGTGGTAGATTAGAGCGTTGGAGTGTGTAAGGGACTGTTGAGAGTGGGGATTAGAGAGTTTGTCTCAATAGTGATTCACCCTAACCAAGCCATGATGACATCACCTGAGTAGTGTGAAATACTGTCATCAGATACCATGTTCGGTCTTGTCCACTTGTGTGTGTGTGTTTGTTTGTGTGTGTTTGTGTCTGGAAGCTGAAAGTGGATGTGTTTCACTGTCTGTGTCTCATTGTGTGTCACTGTAAGCCCCTGGTGTTGTGTGAGTCATTGTCTGTGTGTATCAGTACTCAGGTTTGTCACAGAGGGCAGTCAGAACTCTCTCCTCTGTCTAGGGGTTGTCACAGTGGACCAAATGTGCTGAGCCAGCCACAGCAGCTTTGCCATTAGCTACACAGTAACATCCGTGTAACTACACGACACGCACAACAGCTCAAAGGTGCCAGGCTCTTTTCGAGAGTCTGTCTTTGGCTTTGGGCTTAGATTGTGTTTCTGTTGAAAACCCTGTCCTCTCTCCTCTTCTGCCTCTTCTCTCTCCTGTCTCTCTTCTCTCCTGCCTCTTTTCTGTCCTCTCTCCTGCCTCTCTTGTCTTGCCTTTCTTCTCTCCTGCCTCTCTTCTCTCCTGCCTCTCCTCTCTCCTGCCTCTCTCCTCTCCCGCCTCTCCTCTCTCCTGCCTCTCTCCTCTCATGAATCTCCTCTCTCCTGCCTCTCTTCTGTCCTCCTTTGTTTTCTCTTCTTTCCCAGATGTCAGTGGGGCACCCTCCAGAGGGGCGGGGCGCACCGTGTCAGACATGTAAAGATATCTGCTCTGGATTCCAGCCACATTCCTGGAGGTAAATTATTCCTCTTGAAAAAAACCCACCCGAAAAACAACACACAGCTTTCTCTCCCTCCTTCACCTTCCCCTCCTCTTTCCTCTCCTCTTTCTGTCCCTCCTTCACCATCCCCTCCTCTTGCCTCTCCCCTTTCTCTCCCTCCTTCACCTCCCCCTCCTCTTTCCTCTACTCTTTCTCTCCCTCCTCCACCTTCTCCTCCTCTTTTCTCTCCTCTTTCCCCTCCTCCTCCCTCCCATTCTATCATATTACCACTCCCTCGCTTCTCCTCCGCCTCCCTTCTCCTTCCTGTCCTCCTACTCCTCACTCCTCCTCATTTTCATCCACCCTCCCCATCATGCCTCTGGTTCTCCTCTTCCACCCCTTCTCATCCTCCTCCCTCTCTCCTTGTCCCCTGTTGTTTCTGGAATGTTTCACTCCATTTGCCTCCTTCCCTGTGCACTGGTGGTGCCTCCTTTTCATTCTGTTTTTGTTTGGATATCCATCGTCTTGTAAAAAGATGGATGGTCCAGAAAAACCAGCAAATCACAGATAAACAGTACGTCTGTGTCTGTAGAGTCGTGCTCTGTCAGCAGGCTCTCCAGACAGCCCAGTGAGATCAGAAAGCTAAACTATTATCAGCAGCAAGGTCTGAAGAGATCCTATCTAGTGGAACGTAGGAATGTTGCTCAGATTAATTAAGGCTCTGGGGACTAGGATTAGTTCTGTATAGCATAACGGTAAATTATAAATCTCCATCATTTTGAACGTTGTTGAAGCCTAAACCTTATCTGATACTGACTGTGAACCCTCCCTCTAACCTCGACCCTGATCTTGACCCTGACGATGACCCTGGAAATAACCTTGGAAATGACCTTAACCCTGAAAATGACCTTCACCCTAATCCTAATCCTAACCCTGGTTACGACCCTGACAACAGGAAGGCATGCGTGGCGTGCCACTGCAGCCTGGAAGACCACGCCCCCAGCTCTGACCTCGAGGACGACCATCGGATGGGCCGCCTGCTGGCGGACTCCAAGTACGCCCACCTGACAGCCAAAGTCAAAGGTGGCGCCGGCCTCCGAGTCTACAAACGCAACCGCATGATCATCACCAACCCTGTGGTCTCCCGCAAGGACCCCACCTTCAACACCATCACCTACGACTGGGCACCGCCCGGTCTAACGCAGAAACTGGTGAGAATCCCAGTCGACCGTTGGAAGAAAACTGTGTTCTGGAGAAGAAGGTTCCAGAAAGATGTTTTATCATCTGGTCTTTATTTAACCTTCTCTTCATCACGTGGGATTAGGACAGGATTTTAGATTAGCATGCAGTATGCCCTAGGGGGTGCTTTCCACTTAGAGTGAGATAGGGAGAGGGTATGTGTGTGTGTGTGTGTGTGTGTAATGGCATGCCTGTAGTGTGCTGGCTTCACCTTGATCCAGCCTGTAGACAGACTGACCTTTACTGCATCGTGCTCTGGCATTACTGGAGCCTGCTGTCACTGGCTTTATGATGACCCTGTTCTGGTCCAACTCTGGCCCTGATCTGGTTCTATTATATGGCTGTCCTGGTTCTATGACGACCCTATTCTGGTTCTGTTATGTCTTTGTTCTAGTTCTGAGAGTTCTTCATTGAGACAAGAGCCCTCGGAACCAAATGCACCAGTCCAGGGAAATTAATCAGCTTGAATCCTCAGAAAGTACTTGATTTGTGCCACCTACTCTGCAGACTCTACACATGTTGAGGTTGATGTATAGGCTTATTTAAAAACACCTTCTGTTCTATGTTAAGTAGACCATCTACTTCTGGTCGTCCTGTGAGAAAACCTCAGCGATTTAGAAAAAGAGGTGGTTTATGGGCCTTGACAGCCAATGACATGCAAGCATCTTAGTGCTGCGGTGGGCTCGGATTGGCTGAGGAAAACACACCAGGACGTGCTTCCAGGAGGCTTTATGGGTTTGTAATCATGTGCAGCCTTCTGTGTAGAACTGCAGAGCAGAGTGTCGGTTAGGGAAGGAGAGAGCAGGAGCGTGGTTGGACCAATCAGCCAGGACCAAGGTCTGTGGAGGCTCCTACTGGACTTACCCTTTAAGGATGGAGGGAGGTAGGGAGGGAAGGGTGGAGGGATGGAGGGATGTGGAATGCACACCACGATGTGGTGCTGACAGGATTCTGGAGGAGAGACACCCTCCTTCTCTCTCTCTCTCTCTCTCTCTCTCTCTCTCTCTCTCTCTCTCTCTCTCTCTCTCTCTCTCTCTCCTTCTCTCTCTCTCTTTCTGCTCTCTCACAGAGAAGCCTGGCCAGTCTTGGAACTAGTTGTGGAATCTCCCTCTGCCAGTAACATGTCTTTTTTTTTTAATTTGTCATATAATAGCTGTTAAACGGCTGTTAAAGCTGATATAAAATCCTCGGTGTCAGACACTATCATATGGCAGCTTAACAATGAGGCAGTGTGCTGCCCGGGGGTACTAGCGCTCTCTTGCTCTCTCTCTTCTTCTTCTGTGTCTCAGTCACTGTCTTTTTTTTTTATCTGTCTCTCTCTTCCATTCTTTGTCTTTCCATCTCTGTCTGTCTCTCTCTCTGTCTCTGTATCTTTGTCTCTCTCTCTCTCTCTCTCTGTCTGTCTCTCTGTCTGTCTCTCCTGAGGTAACATAATATACACCAATATACACGTTGTCCAGGGTGTCCTGACCTCTCTCTCTTTCTTCCTTTGTGTGTTGTCCAGGCCATGCAGTACATGGAGCTCCTCCCAGAGGACAAGCGGCCGGTGGCTGGTACGGAGGGAGCGCTGTACCGCCGCAGGCAGCTGCTGAGGCAGCTACCTGTCTACGACCACGACCCGGCTGCCTGCCAGGGCCTGTCTGAGCAGGGGGCGATGGACATGGCCGCCTTCGTCAGGAGCTACAAGGACGGGGCCCTGGGGGTGGGGGAGGTGGCTCTGCCCGGAGAGGGAGGGACCAGCAGGGAGGGGGGAGGAGCCGGGAGGGAGGGGGCGACCAAGCAGAAGAACGGCAAGGGCGGTCAGGATCATCCAGACTCCACCAGCTCCACTATCTCCAACGGCATCGGGGACAGCTGCAAGAAGAGTGAATATGTAAGTAAACAGGTCAACAAATACAGAAACAACACATATACAACACAATCCTCTGAGCTAGGGGCCCCTGTATTGTAGTTCTTAAGGGAAGCCAGCCGCGGACTGTAAGGAACCCATTTCCATAGTGAAACACAATCTTCCCTAAATGGTTCAAGATTTGTTTCCTGTGTCTCGTCGCCCAACCTATCGTCTCCATCTCAGTTTGACATGTCCCTCCCCCTGAAACTCTAAGCTTCTCTGTCATCTCTCCCTCTCCCTCCCCAGTCTCACAAATGGATCGTTGCTTTGAAAACGTAATTGCCATTCCGAGAAATAATGTTTAAAAGAACCTTGCTGTGACATGTATGGAGCTTTGGATGAGTTAAATATCTCTCTCCTCCCTTCAATTATGGCGACCTTTAAAGTAGCCATACATCAGACAAACAGAGGGCCTGGGACAGGGTGAGCCCTGAAGCCTTTCCTCTCCAGACAGGGGCTAGCCTAGCGGGACAGGGGCTAGCCTAGCGGGAAAGGGGAGAGAGAGAGGGAGAGAGGGAGAGAGACAGAATGAGAGAGAGGGGGGGGGATAGAGAAAGAGAGACATACAGGGAGAGAGAAAGAGAGACAGAGAGGGAGAGAGACAGTAAGAGACAGAAAGGGGAAAGAGACAGAAAGAAGGAGTAACAGATGGATACAGAGATGTCTGTATTCCTGATCAGGCCGCCTTGTTTTGGCAGTCATCAAAGGAAAGAGCAGTCATTCCTGTAAGCTCCAGGGAGGAGATCAGGTTCTCCTGACATCTAGACAGCATACCTGCACTTTCAGAACCCAGGGTTCCAGGAAGGTTCTGTGGTTCCCTCTGGACCTCTCTCAAACCCCCTTTAACAACCCCTTTTGATTACTGGTAGTCAGTGAAATGCAATTGTTGAAAACTCTTTTACCCAACAAAAAAACCCGATTTTCTTAGTAAAATGGTTCGACGAATCAAGACAAGGACACAAGAGGAACCATTACTGAATCGTTTTCCTAGAAGACACTGAAGTCTGGGTAGCAAGAAATATGAAAAACATTGATCCAACCTGTTGAATCCAGAATGACACCACCGAAGCCTCAGTCATGCATCACAGTTACCTCAGAGAAGAGGGCAGGCATTTTACGCCCCTGTAAGTGTCTGTGGCTGGGTGATAAATGATGGGGATTTACGGGGGAGGGAGAGAGCACCTTGTCTTCTCGAGCTTCAAATGGACCTGTTTATAGGCCCGTTAAACATCAGTGCAAAGCCACACTTCCCCAACTGAGATTTATAGACAGAACGTTCATATAGAGAAAGCTTGCTTGTTTGTGAAATGGCACACTGTTCCTTAAACACTGCACTAATGCAAGGTCTACATATTTGGCATCCCTCCTTCACAAATACAGTGTTTTGAATAAATAGTAAAGAGTAAACACAAGAATGCGCTGTTACAAATTGATTAAGATAAATCATTTCGGAATGATGCAATGCTGTAAGATAAAAGGTCTAAAAGGTTTAATTTGACCACCCGCACTGTAAACCCGGGGCTTGCGTCCGATGTTCGGGACTGTGCCTGTGGCAGGACTGTGGTGTACAGTAGAGGGTACTATCCTCCTCCTCCTGCTGCTGCTGCTGGTGGTGTAAGAGCTGTCGCAGCCCAGAGAACATCTGCTCACGTTCGGCTCTTTCATCACCTCAGCCAGGCTACTTCGGGGGGGGGGCCTCCCTGTCGTTACCGTGGCAACGCGTCCTTGATCGTTACCCCCACGGTGACCACGGTGTGCCCGACGGGAATTGCGGCGTGTGTGTGTGTACGCGCGCGCTCGTGTGTGTATAGAGTGTTACACACACCCACTCCTCTGTGGTGTCAGTCCGTACATGTGAAGCTGGAGTAAGTACATCTGGACTTATCACAACTGTTCCTCTCCTCTCTCCTTCCTCTACGCATTCCTACTCAACCCTTTCTCCCCACCTCCTCTCGACTACAACCCTCACCTTTTCTGTCCCTCTCACCCTCACCCTCCCCCCCTCCCCTCCGTCTCTCTCTCCCCCCCACCCAGTTTTGCAGCGGCTGTGGGGATGTAGCGGCCAGCGACAGCCCGGTGGTGTACGCCGAGCAGGCAGGCTACGAGAGGCAGTGGCACCCCACCTGCTTCAGGTGCTCCCAGTGTGGCGAGGCCCTGGTGGACCTGGTCTACTTCTGGAAGACCGGAGCCCTACTGTGTGGACGCCACTACTGCCAGAGCAGACACCCTCGCTGTGCAGGCTGCGACCAGGTGAGATACCGGGCTCTGAGCCCACCTCTGTCTTCACCGTCGCCCGACGGAGAAACACAATCCGTTTGTCACTGTTGTTTTTATTTGTTAAATGGTTTTTACTAGGAAACTTCGATTTGTTTAGAGGTCCCAACATTGATACCGTGTCTCTGCTAAATACACATTGTGAGAGTTGACCGTGGGCGTCTTGGTTTGTGCTGCAGCTGGTTTTCTCTGAGGACCGGCACACCAGCTCGGACGGACAGACGTGGCACAGGGAGCACTTCTGCTGCTGGCTCTGTGGACAGAGTCTGGAGGAACCCTGCTCCTGCCCACACTGACCTCCCTCCTCCTCTACTCTGCTCTCTTTTCCTCTCCTCCCTTTTCCTCTCCTCTCTTCTCCTCCCTTTTCCTCTCCTCTCTTTTCCTCTCTTCTCCTCCCTTTTCCTCTCCTCTCCTCTCCTCGCCTCATCAACAGCCAATAGGAAATACCAAACATAGTAGACTCCTTGTGAGCCAGTCCACTCCCTGATTGATCTCTGCCTCTGTGAGAGTGATACTGGAGCTACAGGTCTGTACAGCCCACTCACTCTCACACAGTTACCCACACTAAACTGGTTTCTATGATCGTTGATGAACAACTGGAATTGAATGGAAAAATCAAATGCATGTTTGATGTTGAAAATATTTAACTTCCAAAATAATGTTAATTTTTCTCGGTTTGTTTCTGCTTGATTAGTTGATCTTGTCAACTAGCCTATCATACATTATGATACTGCTTTCATGATGCTATTTCTATACTCCAAAGCCTGTCTGTAAATGGAGAACTCTAACTGCAGTATACTGTGTTCAGCCCTGTTGTAACCGCTCTCTTGGCTGTGCTTCTACTTCACCAGGATGTCAGTTTCATGCCCTCCACTGATTGGACGGAATAAACAGATGCTAATACTGTCCACGAGTGTTGTTTGTTTTAAAGCAGCAGTCGACTGTATCCTCCAAGTCCCAGAGCTTATTTCTGCCATGATGATGTTGATGACAGTTTGTAACTGATATTAACTGACAATTCCCTGAACTGTTTCAAATCTTTGTAAGTCTATATGAGTAAGACTGTGCTTTTGCATGTAAAATAGTTAAGAACCTCTTGATGTAATTCTTGTATGAGTGCCTTTCTGATCAAATAAAAGAATAGTGTGCTATGCCAAAACAAAATATACACCCACTGCCTGCAATACAGACACATTCACACATAAACATACGCAATCTTGTTTAAATAGAGTCATGGCAGCCTATCTCTCCAGTCTTCACAGCACATCCCAGTTCAGCCTAGCCTAGCCCAGCCTAGCCTAGCCCAGCCTAGCCTAGCCCAGCCTAGCCTAGCCCAGCCTAGCCTAGCCCAGCCTAGCCTAGCCCAGCCTAGCCTAGCCCAGCCCACACACCAGGGAACTCAAATTAGACACATCTGTTAGCAATTGTATGCTGAAGTTCTGGAGGTTCTGCAGTACATCCATCAGCTCCAGATGTACTTTTTCTCTTTACACTGCGAAATGTAAACACAACACACAATATACAGTACCATACCATGTTTAGGCTGTGTTCACGAAGATTTTAGGAGTAAATCAGCTCGTTTAATAAACCATTTTAAAGAAGTTAACTGGGAAACTCATTACATTGAGGTTACATTAACTACCATGTAACTATGCAGTAGCAATACCTGTAAACAGTGTGGGCACATAGGAGTTGCAGTGTTTTTAAATGGTATTAGGTGTTACAGGTGTCGATTCATACATAAGTCTGAGAATGTTTAGTGTGGGGGAGGTGTAAAAATAACTGATCATGTTGCAAATGATCTATTTTCTTTACCTCCTCGAGAAATGAAGTAAACAAATCAGTTGTTAAAACTACATTTCAAACACTTTCAGAGCACAACACACACATTCAAGCCAGAAGTGGTGTTTTGTATTTATAAGAAAAGTAAACTTAAGGAAGAGAAAATGCTCATATCTAGAGCGAGAAAGAGTGGCTGTGTGTGTGTGTTTCACGTAGAAACACAGTTATATTAGGAGTTCCACAAGGTTCACCCTTGACCTCTACTTTCTGGCTCTGGGCGGCCATTCTGCCGTCACCTACCTCTGTCTACAAACCTCCTCTTCACTCGTGGGGGGAAAAGAATTCCATTTGTGCCGTGTGATCAAAAACCTGTCAGCAAACTGTGTCTTTCTGTGTGTTTTTGTGTTGCTGATTGGAAAACTACAAAGGGTTTTTATGATGTAGCCAGAACAGCAGGGCAGAACAGGCACGCAGAGATTGTTTTTTATCTTTCACAGCTCTTGGACGGCAGTCGGCCGACAGGTGATAAGATGCCTCAGACCCCAATCCTGCCCTCCTCAGCCATACTTACTTTATTTGATGAAACACGGAGAGGCTAACAATAACCATATTGTGTTTACATAGTCCTGGGAAAAATCCCAGATATTTAACATATTACATTCTCTGGCAATTGCGTCACCCGTAATTACTGGGCGCTGTTTCCTGAAAAAGACGTATGAATGATCACTGCTTCTAAGGAATTATTTTTTGGGGAAAAGCAGCATAACAGAGATGGAATTTGTTTCCTTGTTCTGACTGTGTTATATATTAAAAAAAAATTGGGGGGGGGGGGGGGGGGGGGTTGTGAAAGTTCTGGGATCATTCTGGGATAGGGTAAAGCCAGGGTACAAAGCCAGGTTTAAACAAACTAGTTCAGACAAAAGAATATCTGCAATGGAGAACTGACAGAGACTGGGTAAACCAACCAGCTAGTCGGCCAGTCAGCCAGTCAGCCAGCCAAGCAATATATTTTCTTCCAGCCAGGTGAAACCAGACTATTCTAGCCAGGGGTCTGGTTGACCAACACTAACATGGGAGAGGAGAGCACAGTGTCTGACGTGGGAGTTGAGCTGCAGAGTAAAGTCCAGATCCACAGGCCTGATGGCATGACCAGCTGACCCTGATTGATACACACCAGGTTTGTTATTGGAACGTTATGTGGGTGGCATGTGTCACGAGGGAGAGAGAGAACTCACATCAAACCAATGACGGATGGGCACAATATGCTCACCATTCCTGACATACTGTAATGTAGTCTGTGTGTGTTGTCTTTAACTACGCCTAAATTAGAATTGAAAACAATTTGTTAAAAGCTTTTCAGCACGTTAGAACACATTTTCTAAAGTGCATCGTTACTAGACAGCTCTTTCCTTCCACCAAGTGGTTTAAAAAAATACAATAATAATACCGTTACAAGGCAGTAGACGGCGGTAGAGCGATGGCTCACGCCTGACAACGACGAAGAAGAAGGAAAGAGACATGCGCAAGTCAAACGCCGCGGCTAAGCAATTCGAAAGTTGTTGTGCCTGGTTGATAGAAGTTGGACCATTCCATTTTCATTAGAAAATCGGTAAGTAGCTGGCCGATTGTCTTGTACAGATTTACAAGAAGTTAGTATTGAAATATAGCTACCTGCCGATGACTGTACAGTTGCTAGATCACTTGCAAACTCCATCCCACGTAGTCTACAGTACCAGGCTAGCCATGATACAGTAATGTCGATGCTGGCTTGCAAGAAACAAAAACGGTTTAAAGAACATAAATCCACTTAAAGATAGCTATACTAAAGTAAGCTAAATTACTGTTTTAATGATTACGTTAACGCGCTCTACCCCAGTGCATTGACATATCTACTGGCATCCTGAGTAGTCCGAGGTCTGAGTACACCATGACGTGCTTGTTGTGTCCGAAAAAAGGCTCGATATATAAATACTATGCCTCATTATTAGGGCATGTAAATAGGGTTAGAGCAATGCAGATATTCTTGCAACGCGTTGTCATAACTGTTATAATCAGATTTTACATTCACCTGTAAAACTAATGGTTTGAGTTCTGTTCCAATCCACTTACCTAGCGTTTTCAGGTCTCTGACGATGGCTTCAAGACGGGATGACCAGCCTTCACCAATATCACCCGTTCTGTTCTTGAACGTGAGCGGCGAGCCCATGCGCTTCTACCTCAGACCGAGCCCCACAAAGGTCGAGCTTCTGCCGATCATTAATGCTGGGGGCGGATTATTGTGTCGAGCTCAGGAGTCCAACGCCATCCTGTTAGCTGACCCCAAGGACATGTCGCCAGCGATGGCGTCCACGGCCCACTTCTACATTTCAACCAAGTACATCCGGGACTGCGTGGAGAAGAACGAGCAGCTGGAGTTGGAAGACTACAGGTTCACTGAGCACGTGCAGACCAGGTCATCCAGACAGAAGCAGAGCGGGAGTGTGGGGCGCATGAGCTACACGTCAGAGGAGGACTCCGCCATTTTGAACTTTGTGTCCAAGTGCAAAGGTGAGATCCGAGGTAACCGGGTGTGGCAGGAAATGGAGAAGCAGGGTCTGATTAATCGCAGCTGGCAATCCATGAAGGCTCGCTATCAGAAGAACCTGTGTGTCATAGCTGCAGAGGAGAAGGTGGAGAGACAAACGATCACTCCGAAAAAATACCCTCTGCGGAGCCCGTCACACAAGCAGTCAACCTCTCCAGGTCCTCTTCCTGATTCAGACCGGTCCACCTCCAATGCAGAGCTAGACCCGAGGTCTGAACCAGAACCAGTGTCTGAACCAGTGTCTGAACCAGTGTCTGAACCAGAACCAGTGTCTCAACCAGTGTCTGAACCAGAACTACACCTTGAGCTAGAGGTTGTAAAAGCAGAGCCGGGTCAGTCTTCTAAGGAACAAGTTCTAGAACCAGAACCAGACCAAGCCCCTGAGCCACAAGCTTTAGAACAAGAACCGGACCAAGCCCCTGAGCGAAAACTTCTAGAACCAGACCAGTCTTCTGAACCAGAAGTTCCAGAACCTAAAACAGCCCCTGAATCAGAGGTCCGAAAGCCAGCCTCTGACATTCGTAAGACATTGATGGAGGAAGACCTCCCACCAACAGCATCAGAAACAACAGACCTCTCCCTCTCCCCAGAGGCACTTCCCTCCTTCCAGCCAGAGGGGGCGCCAGAGAGAGTGGACAGCAGTCCTGAGGGGAAGCAGAGGGCCTCCAAGCAGCGCAGGCGATCAGGGACGTCCTCTAGCACACCCTTGTCTAAGAGAGCCAGAGCGGCCAGTCCACCTGCTGGAGAGAACCCAGAGCTGGACGAAGCTGGACTCTCAGGTAGACGAGCATGTCAAGGATATCTCTCTCTCTTCATCATCTGTCTCTCTCCCTCCCTCTTCATAGAGTACTATCAGTTTATCAAGCCCTTCTCCTCCCTATGCCGTTATTTTAAAGAGGCTTTACGGTGATTGCCTGCTTATCATGTAAACGTAAAATCAAATATAGATATTACAGTGGAAAATATCAACCTTCTCGACTTGTTGAAGGCCTGCTCTCCATTTACGTCTGTATAATTTGGTTGTTTGTTCTCGGTCTGATAGGAGAGAATGCAGTCCCATTCATCCACAAACAGACAGAACCACAGAGGAAGAAAACACTCAAAAGAAGAAGTCTTGGGATTCTTGAGAAGGCATCGAGAGAGTTTGATGACGGATCTTCGGGTGAGGTAAGATCTGCAGGTGCAACTTTTAGTTTTCTATCTCTGGTGCAGCTCAAGACTCTGCTCAGCTCTAACCATTATTTCCTCCTGTATATATTTTGAAAACCCCCAAAAACGTTTCTTCAAAAAACTTTTTTATTTTTAAACCTTTCAAAAAGAAATGTTCACACAGTGAAAGGAGAGGGGAGAGGATTATTAAGAAGCCTAAAACAGAGTAGAATAAAGCAGAGCAGCGTATAGAGTCCTCATCAAGTACTTATCAAAAATACAAATAAATAAAATATAAGTTTTTTCAACCTTTTTGTCAAGTTTTTGTAAAAAATATTTTGTAAACCTTTAGAAACTTGTAAAAAATAAATAAAACACTTTTCAAAACTTGAAACTTGAAAAAAAAAGATTTCTTCCCCCCCAAAAAATCATACATATTCAGAAGATGTATGGTAGACTTATTCTTAAATTTGTAATAAATATTTACACAAAAAACTATTTTATTCCAGTCCCAAATCATAATAATTGTGTTTATCATTGAGGATGAGGGCTGGTGACGTACTGTTATTTCTCCTCCACAGTCGGATGACGAGTCTCTAGATATGGAAGTAGGCAGCGCTGCGTCTCCTCCAGAATCAGTAAGGACAGTCAACCCAGCCCCGGCCTCAGCCCCGGCCTCAGCCCCGGCCTCAGCCCCGGACTCAGCCCCGGCCTCAGCCCCAACCCCAGCCTCGGCCTCCATCACCGAGACACACACTCCTGATACTGAAACTGCTGCAGTGCCCCAGCCCCAGCCCCAGCCCAAATTCAAGGGTAAGAGACCTGAGGCCCAGGGTCCCTGGCAGGCGGACCTTCCGGAGGTGCCTGTTCCTGGGCCAGGGCAGAGGGAGCCGGTCCCTTCCACCTCCACTGCACACATGTTCCTGTTCGATAACGAGTCTCAGGAAGTGGAAAGCTCTCAGCCAATCAGGGATGAGGTGGCGTTCACTCAGGTGCAGGTGGAGGAAGCGAAGCGCAGCATCAGATGGCTAATGGAAGAGACCAATCAGGACCTGGAGGCCATTACTAAGGCTCTTATCATGTTCTCCGGGGACGTATCAGCAGCCTTGATCTACCTGAACAATGGCACGTGGGAGGGGCCTCTCTGGGAATACTGTGATGACAAACTCCTCAAGTCAGCAGACCTCTCGGAACTCCATCTTAAATATGGAGACAAGGCTGTGGCTAGAAGACTGGCCTATTTGGACATGGAGTGAAATAGTAGCTGATTGGCTGTTGGCAAGGGCGTTGGCGGACGGTGTGTGTCAGAAAGGCGGCGGTGGACAGCTGTTTATTGAATCAGTTATTGGAAAGTTCACATTTGATAATCATTCACCCTAGCAGAGGAAGACTGTGTGTGTGTGTGTGTGTGTGTGTGTGTGTGTGTGTGTGTGTGTGTGTGTGTGTGTGATTTTTACAAGACACCATGTCCAAGTCCACCAATCAGTTTTAACTTTCTGATTACTGATTGTTGAATGCATATTGTGCTGTACCATATTTTGTTTACAATAAAGTAAACATTTTAAAGAAACTTGTAAGTTTGCGATAAAACAATATGATTACTGATTGTTGAATGCATATTGTGCTATACCATATTATGTTTACAACAAAGTAAACATTTTAAAGAAACTTGTAAGTTCGCGAAAAAAAGAGTTAACTTTTTGTTTCTGGTTGTGTTTATATTTTATTTTTACAAGAACTTTTAATTCAATAAAACTGTATTTTAAGGTGCTTGAAGATGACTGGGATTTCACTTGTCCTTTAATTAAAAATAGTTATCACAGCCCTGAGAGGTTGGGCGGGGTGGTCCACCTACCCGCTTCACGGCGAAAGCAGCAACGTCCATCAGCAGCTTCGCGTTCTTGCAGACAGACCTATTTTGGACTAGTTAACGCTCCGTGACTTGGAATCATTTGACAAGAAGAGGATTGTTATTGTAAAATGTCAATGTACAAAATATAAATTTGCCTTATAAAGTGATATGTATAGTATTCTAGTTTAGATCACCTAAAAATACGGACTACAGACTCGTTTTCGGAGGGTTTACTATTGAACCGGTAAGTCTATAGCAACCAGTCAGCTTACCAGTTGGCTAGCTTGCTACTGCTGTGCTGTACGCTTTAGCTAGCGGAGGAGGCTCATCAGTGCAATGGCTGTCACAGACACAGCTAGTTATGGTCATGACATCAACACAGACCAGACAGTGTCCTGCATGCATTCAATCTGGACTAGCAAGGTTGTTATGCAGCAAGTTCGAAATATGCCATATCTGATGAAGATCATACTTTGAAAGAAAATCGCTTTAGCTACCAGCTGTAACGTAGCTAGGCAAGCCAGCTGCCAGCTAACAAGCTTAACGTTCGCATGCCACTATCCATGCCGACTAGGATTTGGTTGTTGCAGTATCACTTTGAAGTTAATGTTCTGTAGGAATACAGGTGTGTGAACCAGTGGCTACAACGCTGAGGGGCACCATCTACATTAGGATTGCTTTGTCTGTTAACTAGCTAGCTTGCTTTCCAGAATGCTCAGCCAGATGTTTCTCTGGCTGCTACAGTAGTAGACGGCAAGACAGCAAAGATCAGTGAAACTCGACTTTCCAATACTTGCCTTGTGTGGTTCAGGTATCTGAATATAGTCACACTCAATTTGAACAGAGACCATGTATGTACCGTATACTCACCATACGGGTATAAGCTTTTAAATGGAATAGGTTATAGTTATATGATACAAAGAGTTTAACGAATGCGATAATTTATGCGCTCCATCTGTGCAAGTGTTTCACATTGTGTCGTATTGTGTATATTTTAGATAGCCCTTAGTAGATCATATGCAGGTACAGGCAGGCAAACTAATAAGATAATTTCAGATGGTTTATTTGCTGATATGTAACATCTGGTTAGGCTTTGTGAAAGGTTAGTTAACAGTAGGGCGTTAATAACTGAGCATGTTAAGCAATTGTATACCATCAAGCCTAGATGTGTGCAGAAGAGACAGAGTGATGCATGTGCATGTGTTCCTCAGTGTTGCTGAGTGTGGGGTGTTGTGACCCCCCCCCCCCCCAGCTGTGTATGGGACCAGGCCCCCAGGTCCTCTCCACTCAGACTGAGCGAGTGAAACCATGAGCTCTAAGGGGGGCGGCACCGCACTGACCCGACGCAACTACAGACTGGCCTCCGACATGGACAAACCCAGAACCACCGGTGAGTAAAGGAGCAAGGCCCGACATCCAGGGGGATGAGACTAGCCTGAGGTATGCCCTGGACATCCAGGGGGATGAGACTAGCCTGAGGTATGCCCTGGACATCCAGGGGGATGAGACTAGCCTGAGGTATGCCTTGGACATCCAGGGGGATGAGACTAGCCTGAGGTATGCCTTGGACATCCAGGGGGATGAGACTAGCCTGAGGTATGCCTTGGACATCCAGGGGGATGAGACTAGCCTGAGGTATGCCCTGGACATCCAGGGGGATGAGACTAGCCTGAGGTCTGCCTTGGACATCCAGGGGGATGAGACTAGCCTGAGGTATGCCCTTGACATCCAGGGGGATGAGACTAGCCTGAGGTATGCCTTGGACATCCAGGGGGATGAGACTAGCCTGAGGTATGCCCTGATGTTCAGAGAAACCAGGGATGCAGGCTACAAGCAGTAGAATATCACCTAAACCAGATGGCACCTCACAATGTGTAGGCTACAAGTCTAATGCTTAACCTGCGTGGTGAGTAGTCTAGTCCAGGTCTAGCTACCCCACAGCCACTGGATTAGCCTAGCCCTCAACCACAGATAAACTGGCACGTAGAGTTTATGATTGGTGGCCATGCAGTCTGTTAAGGCAGTCTGCCTGGTATAACCCTATGTCTTGACATAACTTGTTGCGGGTGTTTTCTCAATAATGTAAATATTCGTTGCATTATTTACATCCTTGGTCTCTCCTCAGGTATTATCAATGAGAAGCTGCTGAGTGACTACCTGCATCGTGTGTTCCCCACCGTCAGCAGGCAGGGGCCCGCAGTGGCCTCCATAAGGTACAGGCCCCAATCTATATCATCTTCTACTCCTTCTCTCATCTCGTATGTTTCTCCTTTCCTCTCCCCTCTCTTTTCCTTCCCTTCCCTCTCCTCTCGCCTCCTCTCCTCAATCCCTCCCAATCCCCCACATCCAGGTTCATCCCTGAACAGATGTCAATCTCTGTGTGATAGTGCTGTAATTTCAAATCATAACATTGTTCAGTTCATGTTAAACCTGAGTTTAAGACTTTGAGTGTACTCTTACTAGACATGTTAACGTCATGACAGACTCATCTCATGGCAATATGTGTTCTGCTGGCAGTACATCATAGGAACAATATCAGTCTTGTTGGAGTTCTTCTGAACAGCAGGATACCAAACTAGTTCCCTCAGTAGCATCTGCTCAGCGTGTTTACTGTGTACACATGAGATACTGAGTCTTGGATCTTTGAAGAGATATTTTATGACTTGTCATATTGCTGTTCATCCACTTGAGCAACAGTGCCTTAGACATAGATATCTTGTTCGCTGACCCTGTTTGGATACTGATGGCAAATACTGTTTACTGTGTTTCATTTAGTCTGCTCTGGGTCGGGTTCTATGCAGGCCTGTGGTGTGTCTGTGACTGTGTACAGCCTGTTCCCGTGTGTGTGTGTGTGGGAGTTTCATGGTGCACCATCGGCCTCATTCCCAGAGTTAGACTCAGCTCAGGTTACTCTGCACACACTATGTTTAGGGTGTGAAACCAGCGTCTAAGGAAACAGGAGATGCAGACCCTGCTGGCTCAAGGCAGGGGATGACCGTGATGACACGGCCAGGGAACAAACATGGCTGTTTTCCAGGAGTCAGACTAGCAACACTAGGCCTGGGCTGAGACACTGTGGTACCAAAGGGCAGCTAACTGACTCCATGATGAGTCATAATGTTGTTGTTTCACATCGTAAAGCTTAGGACCAGTGGGGCAAATTCAACATAATGAATCTCAAAACACAATTCGGATTCAGTAGCTTGTTAGTAGTAAACAAATTGTATGTTCTGTTTCCAGAGAAGGACTTGTGTAGGTAATTTAATCTGTGAGGATCAGATCTGTCTAATGTCCACTACAGTCATGCACTGTCCTTAGGATTAGGGTCAGAGCATTAGAGACAGGATGTGTTCAGGGGTTGACATAAATGTTTTGGGCCACTTGTCCCTTCGGGCAAGTTAGACATATGTTTTACTTGTCCAAGACCTGAATGTACTTGTCCCAAACAAACGGAACGTTCGCGCGAATACAAGCAACTCAATCAGGACCAAGACAAACCTTTTGACACCAACGTTGTCTATGTGGTCCAAATATTGAGGGATTCTTAGGGGTGAAAACTAAAATAAAACTAATAATAACTATATATGAGTAGGGCTGCAACTAACGATTATCTTAATAATAGATTCATCTGTCCATTCTTTTTTCGATTAATCGATGAATCGGATAAAGAAACAAAAACAAAAAAGTATTCATTTCCAACCCCTTTGTTCAAAAACAGAACTGACAGTGCAAATTCTCAGTGCAAAAAATCTTCAGAAGGTGCACAAACAGGCACACAATTTTGAAAAAGTTATTAATATTAGCGTGGATTTAATGCTATTTTCCAAGATGAGCAATTTATTTGAGTTTTGTTTAAAACTTTATTGAAAATTGAAAGGTTGTGGAAGTAGGCCAGAGTTCATTAGAATAATCTAGTGTATATTTAAGATTTGTTAAGAAAAGTTTAAGATTTGCGAGGATTAAGCTATTCTTAAAGATTAGTGATTTTCTATAATTTTATTTGAAACTTAATTGAAAAAGTACGACAGTAGTCCATTTTCAATATTCTTGAAACATTTTCTTCTTTGTTATTCCGTGGAAGTACACAGAGCAGCGCGCAGCAAATTTTGGGGCTTGACAAAGGTACAGACCAGGCCCAAAAAAGGTGGAGCCACCGAACTGACGTCAGTTCGGTGGCTTTTTCAAAACCTACCGTTTACAGCTAAATTTTTTTATTGTGAGATTTGCATAGGAAAGAGGTGTCAATGGACTTTGGGGTTCACTGTATGTCAATGGACTTTGGGGTTCACTGTATGTCAATGGACTTTGGGGTTCACTGTATGTCAATGGACTTTGGGGTTCACTGTATGTCAATGGACTTTGGGGTTCACTGTATGTCAATGGACTTTGAGGTTCACTGTATGTACATTTTACCCACTGAACTGTTGTTATTTAACTGGGAGTCAGATGGCTGAGCGGTGAGGGAGTCGGGCTAGTAATCAGAAGGTTGCCGGATCGATTCCCCGCCCTGCCAAATGACGTTGTGTCCTTGGGCAAGGCACTTCACCCTACTTGCCTCGGGGGGAATGTCCCTGTACTTACTGTAAGTCGCTCTGGATAAGAGCGTCTGCTAAATGACTAAATGTAATGTAATGTAACTGTGACAAGGTAAATTCGGTTCTGCAATCAATGACCCCTTTAAGATAACCAAGGGGGGTGAAGAGATCCTGAAATACTTCTCCCTCAAACCATGGGTTGGGTCAGGGTAAAGTGGGAGGCAGGGAACTGCAGTAATAATCTACGGGGAAGAAAAATGTCAGTAGAGAAGAGCATTTTATATTTATCTATTTTATGTCTTACATATTGTTTTTAGGTCTTTAGTATTAGACTTAATTTAAAAAGTAGAATGTATAAATAAAAAAGATCCATATATATTTATTGTATGCACCTTCCTGCCACAGTAAATTCTGTGTTTGTGTAAACTGGCAATAAAAACTGATTTGGATTGCATTTGGTTCTGTTGCACGGTTTAGGCAAAAGATAATGGTAGCTAACTAGCTAGCCACAGTCACAATCACTATGGTTTAGGCTTGTGTGATTACCTACAGTAATAGGCTTGACTCCTTTCTTCTCCATTCTACTTTAATTGGGTATGCTTGCCTTTGGTGGCTCGGCTCATCTCGGTTCAACGGCTAAAAGTTAAGATAACAGTAGCTCACTAGCTAGCCCCAGTCACTGTCACAAAGCGGCTCAGCTCGACTCTGCTCGGCTCGGCTGCTTGGCACGGCTTTGCCGAAAGGTGAAGGGTGAGGGTGAGCTGACCTGCTAGTCATGGTTACAAAGCAGCTTGGCTCGGCATTGCACTATGGAGGAGTAAAAGTGCCAACATTTATTAAATAAATACACCATCAAATCATCAATTAATTAAAATTGGAATTAAATACATAAACTTGTTATTAAATGTGTCATGTACCAATTCATTTTAAAGTAAATTCATATATAATTATTTCACTATTTAATTAATAATTTCATGGTCCTGTGTTACTGTGCAGTGGACAAAATTCAAATACAATACGCTAAACAGGGCCCTCAGTCAATTGCATTTTCATATCATCACGTGTTGCAGTGCTTCATGAATTTATTTTATCTGTCAAACTCGCCCATCAAAGTTGGTAAGTCCTAACGCCTGATCTAGTGATTGTCTGATCGAACGCTGAGCTAGTTAAAACATTTCAATACACTGGGTGGCGCTATTCACCTCTACGCTGGTTTGATACTGCATTAAACAAAACTTTCATTGCAACGGCAAAAAATCCTCCATAGTGCAATGCTGTGCCAAGCTGTTAAAGGTGAAGGTAACCAGTAGCTGACTTGCTAGGAACAGTCACGATCAAAGTCACGAGCGGCGCGGCTCGGCTCAAGCTCAGCTCCGCTCGGCTCGACGGGTCGGCTGGGCGGCTATGAGTGAAGATAACTGTAGCTCACTAGCAAGCCACAGTCACAAACAGCACTACAGTTTAGGCACACGCAAGCTCGGCTCTGCTGTACTCCATTCTACTTTAATTGGGTGTGCTTAATTGTGCTTAATCTATTTTATATCTCACATATTGTTTAGCTCTTTAGTATTAGACTTATTTTATTTATACATTCTACTTTTTTTATTAAGGTCTTTATATGTTTATTAAAAGTGAAGGTAACTGTATCTCACAAGCAAGCCACAGTCACAAACGGCACTAGTTTGCTCGGCTCTGCTCTTCTCTGCTCTACTTTAATTGGGTGTGCTTAATTGGGGTTACTCCGGTAGGAGGGAACCTATTAGGTGCTTTCGACATGGACTGCGGCTGCATGAAACGACCGGTGAGAGTAGCCGCTAGCAGTCGGGGAGGAGTTGAAAACGGCTCTGTGAAGTCGGACATCATTTTTAATTCAATTAAACTTTTTATTTATACAGTAAATTCCGTGTTTGTAAAAACAAGTTCTCATTCTTATTGCCTTTGGTTCCGTTGCACGCCTTAGGCATAATTTAGGCAAAAGATAACGGTAGCTAACGATAGGCTCGGCTATGCTCTGCTCGACTCCACAAAAGTGGAGAAAAAGATGGTGGAAGCTTTTGGAAAGTCAACTAAATTGTTGGAAAAGTAACGTGTCATGCTTCTGCAACAGTGTTGCCGTGTGTTTCCATGTAGCCTACCGTCTATTGATGCTGTAGCTACGTAACATGTTTAATTCAACATGTTGAATAGCCTACTGGTTACATATTACAAACCACTGCAATGTAACGTATTAGTGGGTAAATATTTACTACATGTGACGTGTTCTCACAGAATATTGAGGGCGAGAGATGGTTTCGTTAGCCAGGTAACGAACTGTCAGTGTCAGCTGAGGCGAAACGAACGTTCTAATTAACCAAATTTATTTCCGTTCTGACTAGAAGGACATAACTTCGCTTGATATTTAGGAAAATACGATTGGTTCATTGGAAAGCTAACACAAGCTACGAAAGCTAAGAAGTAAAGCTAACGTTTAGTTCACAGTGTTGTAGGCCCTGTACATCTCAAAATGAAATTTGGGTTTAAACCGACTGATTCTGTGAGATCATGTTTGATAGGCTATAACTATAGCTACATTTGTTAAACTAAATGATGACAGTTGACTTACCTGTCTGAAAACCCGGGAGATCCCTACGAGTTGAGCAGGCCATCATCTCTCTCCATCAGTATCATGTCGAAGCCAGGGAAACTTCTGGCCAGGTCCGGACGAATCTCGTCACTCTTTTCGCCTCGTATTAGGCATTTTTATCATTAGGTTGATTAGTGTTTAATCGTGGTGGAGGGATGGGGCGCTTTCCTGGTGTTTGACCAGGTTTCGGTGTTTTAAGAAACATTCTCTCACCGAACACCACTTTAAACCCAATGTCGGCTAGTAAAGAAAGTTAAAGTTGACATAGTCGCAAGGTCAAGATTGGCGCCGGCGGGCTACATTCACGGCACGAGCAGTAAAACAGTAAAACACGCGGATCCATTCATAAATGTGCGGATTCATTAGATGTCAGACTGAGCTGCATTATAGAAAGACAAACATTTTGTTTTTGTTTGCACTGATACCAAGTATGGAGGATTATAGGGGCCAAAACTAAATAAATAAATACTTGGATAAATAAATAATTATATAACACAAAGCTTAAATAAATGACACAAAATATATAAATGTTACATGTATTTGTGTATATATATATATGTTTACATGTTTACATAAGTATTTATTTATTTAGTTTTGGCCCCTATAATCCTCCATAACCAAGAACCCTTTTTATTTAATTGAATTTTTTTACTTGTCCGTTCGGGCAAGTGCAGTCTTCATTATAGCCTGTGTTCAGGGAGAGAGAGACCTACGGGTGCAGGGAGAGAGAGAACCCCAGGTGTAGGTTTACAGCTCTGTGTTAGCTGAGCTGTGTAGAAGGAGAGGGATAAGCTCAGCTGTTTTGAGGGAAAGCGATGTTAGCTCAGCTGTGTTGAGGGAGTGTGATGTTTACATTTACATTTAGTCATTTAAGCAGACACTCTTATCCAGAGCGACTTACAGTAAGTACAGGGACATTCCCCAAGCAAGTAGGGTGAAGTGCATTGCCCAAGGACACAACGTCATATTGCACGGCTGGGAATCAAACCGTCAACCTTTAGAGTGATAGCCCGATTCCCTAACCCCTCAGCCGTCTGATAAAATCTGTGTTGTTTTACTCCTCGTCCTCAGGAAGCCGCTGGGCTTTCAGGACCTGGGAGCCCACCTGGACAGACTGCTGCTGGAGGGAGAGCCCACAGAGGACAGCAAAGGTCCGTCCAACACACAGACACACACACGTGTGTAAGCATACTTATACACGTATGCACACACACACACACACATATAATATTTACACTAACTGTAGTAACACACTCAATAATTTGTGTCATCATTCTACCCTGAAGCCTGTGTAGGCAGTAATTGGATATCTGGCAGCAATTAGCCACCCGTAGAGGTAGGCTATGGCAGCCAGCCAGTCACACTGGTACTACAGCCTCAAGGAATGACACAAACACAAACACACACACACAAACAAACACACACCAATTAGGCAATTTATAACACTTCCATTACTATACACTTTAACTGAGCAATCTATTTAAAAACATTAATGATTTAATCAGTTAGCATTCTTCCTGAATAGGTTCAGACTGGGTGCATGTAGATCTTAGATGTGATCCTGACTTGTGTTCTCGGGTGTGTGTGTGTCCAGACTAGATCTTAGATGTGATCTTGACTGTGTTATCCTGTGTGTGTGTGTGTGTTTATGTGTGTGTGTGTGTGTGTGTGAACAGACCAGACCCTGGAGGGCCGTCTGGGGCCCCTCACCGTGGTTCTGGACCACACCAGCGGCTTCGAGGGCCTGCTCTTCGTAGACGACGATCTACTGGGGGTGAGCGGTTACTGGATCATGTCACAACCAATCAAGTCGTATCAAACCTAATCAAATCAAGGGTGAGCCGGATTAGTGATGGTGTCTGATCCTGTTGTGTCCTCTCAACTACAGGTGATCGGACATAGCAACTTCAGCTCAATCAGAGCCACCACCTGTGTTTACAAAGGTAAGCCCCTCCCCCTCTACAGCTACAACCTGTTTACATATGTAAGCCCCTCCCCCTCCACAGCTACAACTTCCCCTTCCACAACACCTGCAGAGGTACAGGTGGACAGTGAGAAATAGATCAATAGAATACATTGTAGGATAGACTGCCTGATTTTTGGACAGAATATATTTTTGATATGATATGTTCTATCCTTGTCATCTCGTCTCTTCTCCTCGCCTCCTTCTCTCCTTATCTCCTCTCCTCATCTCCTCCTCTCCTCGTCCCCTCTCCTCAGGGAAGTGGGCGTACGAAGTCCTCATCTCTTCTCAGGGCCTGATGCAGATTGGATGGTGCACTCTGAACTGCAGATTCAACCAGGAGGTATCTGTTTGTGTGTGTTTGCCTGTGTGGGTGCTTGTGTCTGTGTGGAACAGTGGCAAATGAATGTTCATTCATGTGTGTATAAGATGAACAGTGTGAACAAAGTGTGATTCTCCTCAGAGAGCATAGCACAGCCGCCATCACCTGGCCTAGCCTTACTCAGGCAGCACAGCGACCAGCAGGCCTGTTTGTACTTGAGCATGTTCCTGTTCGCAGGAGGGCGTGGGCGACACCCCAGATTCCTATGCCTACGACGGGAACCGGGTACGCAAGTGGAACGTGACGACCACCAACTACGGCAAGGTGAGGGGAAGAACTCTGAAGATCAGTGCAGAACACCACGCTGTTCTCTGAACTGGATATGACCCCAGCGACAGCAAACTGTTGAACAAGACTAAAACAACAGAAAGATATGACATAGAAAGATAATAATTATTACGAACATGAAACACTTCAGCACATATTTCACAACACAATGATTTTCATGCATTTTCAGTACTGAACTTCTACTGTACAACGTTCTTACGCACATGTCCTGTTTGTGCTTTACAGAATGTGGTCTCTGATAGCCGTGTAGATGAAGTGTTTGTGTTAGGACCTGTCCCTCTTGTGCTTCTCTCTAGTCATGGGCGGCAGGTGATATTGTCAGCTGTCTCATAGATCTGGATGAGGGCACCATTACATTCTGTTTGTAAGTATCCATGTTGTTGACATCTCACCAGTTGTTTTGGCAACTTCCTTCCTGTGACTCCAGCCTCTGATCAAGTTTGAATTCAGTTTAATTCAAATGAGTTTAATTCTAAAACATACTAATATTCAAGCAAAATCTAGAATTATAATTGATCAAAACTTCGTCTCGTTCATTCAGTCTATTCATTTCAGTAGAAAGCAATCAGCACTGCCGCGGCTAATCTACCCCACTCGGATTATGATTAGGGTCAAAAAGATTTGCAAGTGTAAAAATGAATATGAATGTTGAAAGAGTTCACCTAAAAGAGCTGGCTCTTAGAGCTGGTTCGTGAGCTAGCTAGCCTAAAATAAATTTTATTTCGCGTTTGGTTGGATCAAATAAAGTGTGGATATACCTTTAACAAAACAAGGCTCTCCTGCATCTAAGCTATACTGTTTGTAAAGCTGCTCAAGATTGATTGTGATTTTGCGTAGATTGATAGCGATGTTTGCGTCGACGTACCGCACGGCGATTTATGCCGTGCCTGGTGTGATCGTGGCTTTAGCCTTTCCGTCCAATGTTGTTCTGCCCACCTATTCAAGTTGTGTACAGCTAGCATTATAAACGCTTTCACCCACACAACCAAAGGAAAAGTGATCATGATCTTGTGACGTGTGTGTTGTGTTAGAAATGGCCAATCTCTGGGCACAGCCTTCAGCGATATCAAGATGGGTCCTGGTGTCGCCTACTTCCCTGCAATCAGTCTGTCCTTCAAAGAGTCGGTGGCGTTCAACTTCGGCAGCCGCCCTCTCCGATATCCTTTCTTGACAATGCCGGTCACACTACTTCATGACCTGCTGCCTTCTGCTACCATCAGCTCTGCTTTTATTTCCTGTGAAACACAACGTTTTAAATTTAGAATTAAAATACATTAGTATTGTAATTTTTACTCATTTCTATTTAGATTCATAGACATTTAATTTCAATTTAATTTTATTTATTATCCCTGAGGTTCACAATCAAGGGAGTCAGGTGGCTGAGTGGTTAAGGAATCGGGCTAGTAATCTGAAGGTCGCCAAATGACGTTGTGTCCATGGGCAAGGCACTTCACCCTACTTGCCTCGGGGGGAATGTCCCTGTACTTACTGTAAGTCGCTCTGGATAAGAGCGTCGGCTAAATGACTAATGTTTTCTCCTTAACGTGTGTGTGAGCTACGTACCCAGTGGAGGGCTACCTTCCCCTGCAGAACCCCCCCACTGCCGACCTGCTCAAGGCCCAGAAGCTCCTGGGCTACATCAAGACCATCCTGTCCACCACCATAGACACACAGGTACAGTAACCCATTACAGGCCTCTCACATCACTTCACATCCTGTATCGATCAGTCCTAAACCTGGTTTCCTCTGCATTGTAAAACCATTCTGATCTCTGATCCGTGCGGCTAAACAGACTGTGAGATCAGGAAGGTTTGTTGTGATGAGGAGGATCGGGGGGGGAGGGAGGGGGGGGGGGGGGCTAGTTTGTGCTATTTGTAGACTAATGCGTTCAGCAGGGAAGGGAGACTGGCGTTTTGGAATGGAAGGGAGAAAACAGGACAGAGTAACACGGCGGATATCGCTATTTTACGTCGTAAAGTAGCAGGAAACACACCATATACGTTAAGGCGGCATGCGTGTGTTGCTTAGGCGGCCGCCTCAGCTGAAAAGTGCTGCGGGAAACCCTGAACAGCCTCGTAAAGGTTCTGAGTTGAAGGCCGTCTTGTGTTCCTCTGTAGGAGGAGAGGCTGGTGGAGACAGAATGCTCGTCCTGGAAGCTCCACGGAGAGCCCACCATCCTGGTGACCCTGGCACACATATTCAACCACTTTGCCCCGCTCATGGTGAGTGGCGAGTCAGTCAAGGCCGCAGTCATCTAAGCATGAATGATGTTGTGTGATATTGCGTCCCCCAGTGGAAAGTGTTGTGCGACAATGTATCCCCAGTCTAAGGGGTGATTATTGTGTCCCCAGTGTAAACGGTAAGGTGATAAGGAATCCCTTTTCAGAGGTGTTGTGTGATATTGCGTTTCCCCAGTGTAAAGTGTACCTGGTGGAGGATGTTCTCATGAACTTCCTGCTGGGGATCCTGGAGGGCGGGGGGTCAGTCGATGAGCACCCCCTGATCCAGCAGCTGCTGGACCTTTTCTGGCTGCTCATGGAGGTAAGATCAAGCGTACCCTCTGGTTCTTCAAACTGCTTCTCTCATGTGATAGAGAGGCCACTTAGAAATGTGAAGTCAACTGCCAGCAGTTTTATTCCACATTATATTGTTCTATTGTATTCATAAGGTTTGGATGGGGTAGGGAGAACCGGTAAAACTATGACCTGGGTTTTCTATGATCTGATTTTAATGCCCCCATCATTGTAGAGTTTATTCCTGCATTCTTTCAAAGTTGCCAATGCATGATTGTGCCGAGTTTCTGCAGTGGTTTGTGCTAAAATCCTGTCTGTCTGTGTCTGTGTCTGTCTGTCTTTATCTGTGTCTGTCTCTCTCTGTCTTTGTTCTGTTTCTCTGCCTCTCTTTCTGCCTCTGTCTCAGGACTATGAAGTGAACGAGTGTCTAAAGCAGCTGATGATGTCTCTGCTGAGGGCCTATCGCTTCTCCCCCATCATCCCAGACCTGGGCTTCCAGGTAAGAAACACACACACAAACTGGAGTATAATGATAGGGCCTATAGACTTGGAGCTTATGGAGTCAGGGTTAAGTTTTCATTCATGAAGCGTCCAAGGTTAGGTCCGTGCTTGATAGATGGCCTACATGGAAAATAGATTTGTCATCTTAAAAGCCTGTTGAATCCAGGGTTAGTTTCTGGACGAGGCCAGATATTAGAAGGCTATATTAACCTACACAGGGATCACATCACAAGACACTAGCAGGGCTGTGTCCCATTCCAATACGCCGCGCCCTTCCTCTCTGCTCTTGGTCTGCGTCCTTCCCTGTGGAGAGGAGATGCTAGGAGCAGTGTTGGCCTTAGTCCCAGCCGGCCGGCAGCAGGAGAACACTAACTCAGCACTCACGGCTCTCCCCAGTGTGTGGGTGGAACTCGTAGAGTCCAGCAACATAAATGCATCCGACATGCTAACAGGCTTTTTAACGAGACCCTGATCCTGTGCTCTGCAGATCCATTACCTACGTCTGACCACGGCCATCCTGCACCACGAGAAGTCCAGGAAGTATCTCCTCAGCAATGTATTATATCCTTCCCAAGCGCCAGCGCTCACCCTGGCTGATGAATGGATGAACTAATGAACTAATGAAGGAACTCATAAATGAACTAATGAATGAATGAACTCATGTATGAACTCATGCATGAACTTATGAATGAACTCATGAATGAACTTATGAATGGATTAGCTGATGAATGGATGAACAAATGAATGTAAATAAAAAAGTAGCGAATCAAT
This sequence comes from Hypomesus transpacificus, assembly GCF_021917145.1. NCBI lineage: Eukaryota > Metazoa > Chordata > Actinopteri > Osmeriformes > Osmeridae > Hypomesus > Hypomesus transpacificus. The sequence continues at coordinate 1,518,646 of NC_061068.1, read as the reverse complement.
CATTGAATGAATGAGTGAAGAAAAGGATGAACAGCATCACGTTAGTGAATTGCAACACGTGAACGACTGAACTGCTTGTTAAAGAAGCAGGAATGAGTCTGTGTTCCTGTGTGCGTGAGGCTCCTTAACAGAGTCACGTTCGACGTACTTCGCTCCGTAGTGTTCTTTTACATCAAGACGCCGCTGAGGGTGAAGGAGGCGGGGCTTGAGGAGCTCATCCCCACCACCTGGTGGCCCACTTGCTTCGACAAAGAGGTGACAGCCAATCACAGACCTCCTCTCAAATGGATGCCCCGAGCCAGCCTATTACAGGCTTCCTTTCACACGCCACGGCCCTCTGCTTTAGCGTGTTTGTCAGTGACAGATTATTAGCGATGTTAGCATGTTAGTGAGTGATTATTAGCGATGTTAGCGCGTTTGTTAGTGAGTGATTAGCGCTGAGTGAGGGAGGCTGTTCCAGCCTGCTGTGCTCATGTTGTTTAACCGTGAGCAGGGGAAGGATGAGAGGGAGCCGAAAGACGAGAGCGCCGACGAGAGACTGAGGAGGCGGGCCTACGAGAGAGGCTGCCAGAGACTCAAGAAGAGGATCGAAGGTAGTCCACACACACACATGCACACACACACACACACACGCACACACACACACACACACACACACACACACACACACACACACACACACACACATCTTTCAGTCACAGTACGTTAACTGGGACATCAATCAGCTTCTCTGTTTTGTTTACCTCAAAAATGGATGTGATGAAAAAACAAAATTGTTGTGTGTTTGTGCTCCCTCCTGCCCTGTAGTGGTGGAGGAGCTCCAGGTTCAGATCCTCAGACTGATGCTCAACAACAAGGACAAAGGCACGGTAGGTAGTGCTGTCCTGGGCGTATTCTGTCTCCCCGTTCCCTCTGGACTCGTGTCTGTTACCTGGTTACTGTTCCCTGGTTACTGCTCCACTCAATGACGCCTCCTTCCTGGTTCCCTTATGCCAGTCCGTAGTCCTACAGTATGTCTCCTTTGGCCACTGATACACTCAGATATGTTTCCTTCCTGGTTCCTTCTGCCATACTTGTTCTGTTGTTCTCTTAACATCCCACATAAAATTCTCTCTTTCTCTCGTACTCTTCTGTTGGAGAAGTGAAGTTTTAATCTTGAGATAAGTAAGAAACTTTTCTGTGGAATAAAATTTAGATACAAACACTCCTATCATGATACGTTCTAGTTATGTAAAGATGTCCAGTTGATATGTTATGTTCCAGGGCAGAAGTTTGAATGTTTTGAGAACAGTTATTGACTGTCGGAAGAGGAGATAACAATACTGTGACCATGATACTACAATACTTCATTTATATGACTTGATTAAGTATTATTTGGGATTTGCATTAAAGCTTGATGTTTTGCTTTTGAGAAACTTGGTTGCATCACAGAAAGTTGATATTAATTTGAAAACAGAAATTGAGAACATGTAAGGAGATTTCAGGAGATGTGCAAAAGTGATCTTTTATCATGAAGAGGTTGTAAAAGAGTTAGCAGGAGGCTGGAGAGAAATGTCTGTTGATTTAGAGTCCTGACTGCGCTGTAGGGGATCACCTTCGGGGGAGGGTGAGCTTCTTTTGCCATCTATAAAATGGAGATAAGTTGTGGGAGAGTGCATTTGGAGACATGATCTGGGGTGACTTAAGGGTTAAATAGGTTTTTGTTTGGTTAACTGAGGTTTATGACTCCCTGACTTGGAGAGAAATGCTTATCACCCAACCTGGAGAGGAAGAGCACAATCAGGGCCTGTCTTAGAAAAACCTGACTGACAGTCTACTGAATGTTTGATGGTTTTAGAGATGACCAGGTAGACAACAAGTAGGGATGTTCTTATATCCTGATAATTTCTGTATTGAATTCTTTGTTGCAATCTTTGTTTCTATTTGATTTTGTGTGAAGGAGATCTGAGATGAGGTCCAACTCATCAGACGTCAAATGACTATTCTGCTGCGTGATGTTGGGTTTTACCCAATACCATGGGCTTCCGTCATGTCCAAGCATTCACACTGCTAGACTATAATGCTGTGTAGACTTATTGAATATTACACATTTTTGATTTTTATGAATTATTTTTATTTTATGTATTTTTGATTTTATTGACTGTGTGTAGGCGTGGCTTTGGAATGACACATTTTATTCAGGATAAACAGGAGGGATATGTTGGAGAAATTGAAGATGTAACACATTCATCCTGTATAAGAATGATTCTGTGTTCAGCATTCCTTGTGTGTAGAGAGAAGCCTACCCCCAAATCTGGACTTTGGGTAACATGAGGCATACGTAAACAAGGTGACCTGGGCTGACCACTCTCTCTTACTGGAGAGGCCATAAAAGATGTCTGGCCTTATCTGTGTTGGGTGAATCATGTGGTCAAGCTTACAGGGGTCAAAAGGCACACACACGCACACACTCAAACACGCACGCACACACGCTCGCGCCAGGTCTATGCAAGGAGCCAATGAAGAAGAGCAAAGGAACATTTGCATGCCTTTGTCTTAACCAATGACTGTAAAGAGCGGTTCTGCTTAAATAGTTAGCTAGCACAATATGCTAGCAGACAAACTTTGTATTGCGATCAGACTTTGTCTCCTTGCTGGCAAGAATTAAACTATTGTACTTTCTTTGAATCCGACGACTCTGTGCATTACTTAAGAAATTATCCTAACATCTTCTCTCTTGTCTCCCTCCTTCTCTCACTCACTCTCACTCTCTGTCCTTCTCTCTCACTCTCTCTCTCTCTCTGTCTCTCAGGGCGAAGCTTCTAGATACATCTTCCTTAATAAGTTCCGTAAGTTCCTGCAGGAGAACGCCAGCAACAGAGGGGTGAGACATGAACTCAAACACACGTTTTTTTCCCCTTTCAATTACAGTTAACGTTCCTTGAACCTCAGTCCAATTTCCTTAACAGTCTTTGGGTGTTTTTGTGTGTGTCTGCCTGCCTGCCTGTGTGTATGTGTGTGTGTTTGTCTGTGTGTGTGTGTGTCTGCCTACCTTCCTGTGTGTGTCTGTGTGTGCCTGCCTGTGTGCGTGTGTGTGCCTGCCTACCTTCCTGTGTGTGTGTGTGTGTGTTGGCCTGTCTCTGTGTCTGTGTGGGTGTGTGCTTGCCTGTGTGTATGTGTGTGTGTGTCCGTGCAGCACCCCACGGCGCTGTGTCCTCCAGAGTACATGGTGTGTTTCCTGCATCGCCTGGTGACGGCAGTGAGGAGCTACTGGGACGAAGGCAAGAGGATGAATCCTGGCTGTGTGAGCAGTGAGGGTGAGACCTCACACACACACACACAAAGCCAGTTTGAGAAGTACTGGTGCCAAGCGTTTGTGTCTACACCCCTCCCCTGGAGAGAAGCAGACCTCCACCTGGCTAGAGATCAGGAAGCAGACCTCCACCTGGCTGGAGATCAGGAAGCAGACCTCCATCTGGCTAGAGATCAGGAAGGTTTCTACCAGCCTACATTAGAACGCCCCTCAGGGTCGATATGACAACAGTAGCACTCTGTAAACAGCCTTTCAACAGTCTGTACGCAGTCTGTGCGCAGTCTTTCAACAGTCCCCTGTACATCGACCAATCCTATCAATGAAACAACTGCCACACAGTTTTTCTCTTTTTCACACTCTCCTCTCTCTCTCTCTCTCTTTCTCTCTCTCCCCCACCTCTCTCTTTCTCTCTCTCTCTCCCCCACCTCTCTCTCTCTCTCTCCCCTCCCCCACCAGAAGCCTATGTTCCTCCCCAGTTGTTCTACAATGGGAAGGTGGACTACTTCGACCTGCAGAGACTAGGAGGCCTGCTCTCCCACCTGAAGAAAACCCTGAAAGGTGAGACCACCCGCCTGTCGTCCCTCTCTCTGGTCCTCTCTGAGGTGGTGTTATCCCGGGCCGCAGGCTGCCTGTCACAGACCAGCCACTAGAGGGAGCTGTGGCTGTGTCCGCTTTCTGCTTTTCTCCAGCAGGGATTGACTCATTTACATTTTACATTTAGTCATTTTAGCAGACGCTCTTATCCAGAGCGACTTACAGTAAGTACAGGGACATTCTCCCCGGGGCAAGTAGGGTGAAGTGCCTTGCCCAAGGACACAACGTCATGTGTACTGGCCGGGAATCGAACTGGCAACCTTCAGATTACTAGCCCGATGCTCTACCCGCTCAGCCACTTGACTCCGCCACTTGACAGCCACTTGACTCATGCACATCGGATCTCTTTTGAAAATATTCAAAAGTCTGTGAGAGAAGAACCTTTTACAGCCGGGGATATGTGGGAATATGAACAGTCTGGATGCTGCAGGGGTGTCCTGCGTTGGCTACTGTTTAGTAGGGGTGGGGGAAAAAATCGATTCACATTTGAATCGCGATTCAGTCTTCTAGCGATTCACATCGATTCACAATTTTTTTTTTTTTTTTTGTATACTTATTTTTTGTATACTTATTTAACACAGAAGTGTTCAATATGTTCCAAACTCTTCATATTGCGACCCGTTTCCGATTTCGTATATTTTTTGCGCGGGTGTTAAAAAGATTAGACTTTGAGGTAATAGTCATTTGATGTTGGTTATAGATAAACACTGTTGTCGTGGCGAGGGCTTCACTGTTGTCGTGGCGAGGGCTTCACTGTTGTCGTGGTGAGGGCTTCACTGTTGTCGTTGCGAGGGCTTCAGCGTGCAGGCGCTGAGGCTGTGGAATGTATGAGCTTGTTCACACACACACTGTCGAGACAGGACACACACACACACTCTCACTCGCGCACACACACACAGGTGTATGCTGGAACCGACAGCTGGCTGGTTTGTGTGTCAGTAGAAAGCTTTTTCATTTTGTGCCAAGAGGACAAGGGTTGTGTCCTGGTTGGCCAGAAGAGCTGACCAATCAGATATGTGGATCAGAGATGTGATTTGTTGTTATTTTATTTCATCCTTTTTCTTGGAAAATCTGACTTTGTTCGTAAAGATCAGGCCTGAGTTTCAATCTGTGTAATAAAAGTGAAGAAGATTTGTGGGTGCGTGCGCGCGTGTGTGTGTTGGGCGAGGGTGTAACTGTGGCTTGGTATTTTATTGAGGCTGATATTTACTGTGCTGTAAAGAGCCATGTTATAAATGTCTGCCAACCTGCTTCATTTTCCCTCTTTCTAGTTTATCTCTCTATCCTTCCCTCTCTCTCACTCTGTCTCTCTCTCTCTCTCTCTCTCTCTCTCTCTCTCTCTCTCTCGTTCGACCACCTTACCTGCGATTGTAATCAAGCTATGATTAAAATCCACATTCATTAAAACCCAGACAATCAGCCGTCTGTTCCTGCGGCTGGGGTTGATGCGTTTCCATCAGAGAACCGTCTTACGACCTCCAGCGCTGCCTGCCTTTCCCTGAGCTACCCTCCTGCTGTTCCTTCTTACCCTAATCCAGCACCTGGACGTTATATTATGAATTTCCATAATGCACACCACAGACCTCTGCGAGAGAGAGCGAGAGAGCGAGATCAGTGGTCAGGCCTCAGCCTACACAGTGAGCTCCCAAGGCTCCCCGCTCGTGTTGGGATGCCGCCTGTGTGTGGTATGAAGGAGTGACACCTGTGTGTGGTATGAAGGAGTGACGGCTGTGTGTTCCTCCTAGATGACCTGGCGTCTAAAGCCAACATCGTCATCGACCCTGCCGAGATCCAGGCCTCCTCCATGGATGATCTGGATGAGGACGAGGAAAGCGGAGCAGCTCAGGTGTGTGTGTGTAGTTGGTTGTGTACTGTGTTCCAAGTGTGTTTATTAATAATTATGTTGGGGTGTCTGTCTATTCGGAGGGAGAGTGTATTTATGTATGATGTTTTGAGTGTGTTAAATAATATAAAGCTTCTGTGTTTTGTGCAGACAAAGGCATTATGGTGCAAATCCATCACATACAATGTTCCAAGGGTTTCAATTATATAAACGTGTGTTTGTTTGTGTGGACAGAGGCCGTTCGGCGCAGCGGCCATGGGCGGGGCGCTGGCTCGTCCCAGCTGGCTGAGCTCTCCCACGCTGGGCCGCGCCAACCGCTTCCTCAGCACGGCCGCCGTCAGCATCATGACCCCCCGGCGACCCCTGGCGCCCCCCGAAAAGGTCAAGATCCGCACCCTGGCCGTGGAACAGCGCACGGAGGAAGACAGTGAGTCATGGAGTCAGATTCACATCTATATTGAAATGATTCAGAGTTTCAGATTCACGTCTAGATTCGGATTCATGGATTCAGATTCACATCTAGATTCTGATCAAATACAGTTTGTGATGTCAGTCTAGATTCGGATTCAGAGATTCAGACTTAAGTCTAGGTTTACACTCCTGAAATGTAACGCTAGCGTCACCAGAACTATACCTGAACTACATCTCTGGGCCTCTGTTCAGTTCTGTAATCTAGTAGAATTTGTAGGAAATGGGGAGAGGGACAGAAAGAGTAAGACAGCATGTGAGGGCGGGTTTATAGAGTTTAAGGCTCCGAGTCAGGTTTGTGATTGGTTTCTGTAGGAGGCTAATCTAATAGAGGGCTGTCTGGTCTTGTCCAGCACTGTGACTCACAGGTTGGGGGGTGGGGGGGGGGGGGTCAGTACTGGTCAGCTGGACACCAATTTATGGGCATGGAGGGTTAAGGTCCATCTGTTGCTTTATAGGTGTCAGTGTTCTCACCTCCTTGTCTTCAAGTGGAGACGTGTTCTCTGCTGTTGTGCTGATGGCACCTGGTATAACAGTTGCTCTCCTCTTTCCTCCTCTCCTCCTCTCTCCTACTCTCTCCTCTCCTCCTCATCTCTCCTCTCCTCCTCTCTGCTCCTCTCTCCTCCTCTCTCCTCTCTCCTCTCCTTTCCTATTTCCTCTCCTCTCTCCTCCTCTCCTCCCCTCCTCTGTTCCTCTCTCCTCTCCTGTCTCCTCTCTTCTCTTTCCTCTCTCCTCTCCTCTCTCCTCCTTCTTTCCTCCTCGCTCCTCCTATCCTCTCCTTCCCACCTCCCCTCTCATCTCCTCTGCTTACTCAAGTTGAGGGAAGCCATGGAAACGATGGCCTGTTGCTGGGGCGACCGCTAGAAGAGCCTGACGAGCCAATCACAGAGAAGTCGCTGCTGGAGATTCTGGATGGTATTGTGATGATGTACAACCTGAGTGTCCATCAGCAGCTAGGCAAGGTATGTCCCTCCAAGGCTGGATGGAGAGTGCACACGCAGAATCTATGCTTTATAGTTCTGTGGGGATTTTATCCATATAATCTATGGTCTCTATATGGTGATTCCATCCAGGTTTTTATGGTATGGTTTTTATTTCTGTCAGAAAAGACTTCTTCTTGAAAGATATATATTTGGGCCTTTTTCATGCTCTATTGGACAGTTTGTAAGTGAAGTGTGACAGGAAATGGAGGGAGAGAGATATGCAGCAAAGGGCCAAGGCCGGATTCAAACCCAGACCGCTACGGTAAGGCCTCAGCCTAGGTGGTATGCTGCGTTAAGGCCTCAGCCTAGGTGGTATGCTGCGGTAAGGCCTCAGCCTATGTGGTATGCTGCAGTAAGGCCTCAGTCTAGGTGGTATGCTGCGGTAAGGCCTCAGTCTAGGTGGTATGCTGCAGTAAGGCCTCAGTCTAGGTGGTATGCTGCGGTAAGGCCTCAGCCTATGTGGTATGCTGCGGTAAGGCCTCAGCCTATGTGGTATGCTGCAGTAAGGCCTCAGCCTACGTGGTATGCTGCGGTAAGGCCTCAGTCTAGGTGGTATGCTGCGGTAAGCCCTCAGCCTATGTGGTATGCTGCGGTAAGGCCTCAGTCTAGGTGGTATGCTGCGGTAAGGCCTATATGTGGTATGCACACTTATCCAGCGACATACTGGGGCGCCCTGAAAGTGCTTGTTTGATGTGGTTATAGACCACACACACACACACACACACACACACACACACACACACACAGGGTCATATGGTGGCTGGGACTCAGGTCTCAGATGTTTGTCAGGTCGCTGACAGGCTGCTTTTTCCGAAGAATCCAGTTCAGCTGTAGGAGGTCTAACTACGTCGTTGCGAACAGCAATCTGTTACAAGTATGACAACTCTGAAACCCAAAAGTCCTTATGAAGCCAATGCATCAGCAGACAAGCGCATTACCCTCACCTCGCTTCATCTCTGCCTTCCATCACCCAAGCTCCTCTCCAGGCTCCATTACCTCGTCAGGAACGAGGCTCCACACCACACAGACAAGTCATTCTATCACTTTTATGTGCTCTCTGTAAAGGACTGTTGTCTGAGAGCGGGGTGATGCTGAAAAGCTCTGATTTGGCTCATATCTCACTGTAGAAAGTGCTTGAGTTGGCAAACCTTTTACCCCTGCATTATCCCAGCCCGCTCTCTCTCTCTCTCTGTCTTTCTCTCTCTCTCTGTCTTTCTCTCTGTCCTTCTCTTCCTCTCACTCTCTCCCACTATATCTCCCACTCTCTTTCTCTGACTTTCCCTCTCTCAATCTATCTATCTCTTCCTTTTTTCCCCACTATTTCTCTCTCTCACTCTCTCTCTCTCTCTCTCTCTCTCTCTCTCTCTCTCTCTCTCTCTCTTCACCCTCTCTCTCTCTCTTCTTCGCACACCGCAGAGGTCTGTGGTGTGCATTATGGAAACAGGAAGTTTGGACAGAGCAAGGCTGGCAAAGTGTGTAGAGCTGAAAGTTACGGCCCCTACCATACATCAGTCTTTTTACAACACGCAGTCTTAACTGGTGAAGGGTCGTCAAATGAAGGTCGCCGTGCAAAGACGTAGGCTGTTGCTGGGACGACCTGGATGAGAGCTGACAGGGTGACAGGGAACCATGACGAGAGAACTGAAGATAACATCTCATAAATCATGTGATCTGTGTGTGTGTGTGTGTGCTCCACTACCATCCCCTACCACCCTCGCTGTAAGATCACTCTATCTGATACGACCGGCATTTAGATTCGCCGGCTGACAAGTCTCGGACAGGCTTAGGCCTACTGGTCATGCTCATTTTGTCAGCAAACCACCTCTGCAACGTTTGGTTCTGTTAAAGAGATTGGGTGCTTCAGAGAGAGATTACATTTACACCACTGTATATAACACATTACTACCTTAACACTGTATCGCGGTCAATAGGTCGACTCTCTACTAGCATCTTGAAAGTAATTGATGTGTGCTTGATATGGACTCACAGATATCTCGTCTGACACGGGTCCATTGGTTTCATTTGACTGGATGAGTTTCATTAACACCACTCATATACGATGGTATTTCCAGAAAGCCATGACCCAGGCTGGCCACAGATAAGTGTTTCACCTCCAGACTTTCTGGTTCTCCTCTGCCGCAGAACACTGACACTCCCTCAGCCCTCCGGAACCCCCAGGGTTCCACGACCCCTGAGTGCTTTCAGAGTGCTGTTGTCACGAGACAGTTATTACAGTGTCCGGTGGGGTCGGACTCCCGAGCTGAGAAGCTACGGTCCTGAGAAACATCTCTGCTAGCGTCTGAGCACTCAGGCCTTCAGGGTGGTTATTACGACTGTACTGCGACGTACTTTTTAACCTGATGTCTGTTTGCACGAGTATGTCGAATGTTACAATGTTGTTTTACTGCACATTTGGAGTATGGGGAAACGCTATTTGGATTGTCTGTGTAATTACTGCATGGTCTGATCGACAATAAAGTTCACTTTGACGCTCACTGAGTTACTCTCCTTTCTCTCATCCGTCTGGTGTGTGTCTCCGTGTGTCTCTGTCCTGATGGAGACCGCATAGAGGCAGGATGGTGTGTGTCTCCGTGTGTCTCTGTCCTGATGGAGACCCCAGAAAGGCAGGCTGGTGTGTATCTCCGTGTGTCTCTGTCCTGATGGAGACCGCAGAGAGGCAGGCTGGTGTGTGTCTCCGTGTGTCTCTGTCCTGGTGGAGACCGCAGAGAGGCAGGCTGGTGTGTGTCTCCGTGTGTCTCTGTCCTGATGGAGACCGCAGAGAGGCAGGCTGGTGTGTGTCTCCGTGTGTCTCTGTCCTGATGGAGACCGCAGAGAGGCAGGCTGGTGTGTGTCTCCGTGTGTCTCTGTCCTGATGGAGACCCCAGAGAGGCAGGCTGGTGTGTGTCTCTGTCCTGATGGAGACTGCAGAGAGGCAGGCTGGTGTGTGTCCCTGTGTGTCTCTGTCCTGATGGAGACCCCAGAGAGGCAGGCTGGTGTGTGTCTCCTTGTGTCTCCGTCCTGATGGAGACCGCAGAGAGGCAGGCTGGTGTGTGTCTCCGTGTGTCTCCGTCCTGATGGAGACTGCAGAGAGGCAGGCTGGTGTGTGTCCCCGTGTGTCTCTGTCCTGATGGAGACCCCTGAGAGGCAGGCTGGTGTGTGTCTTCTTGTGTCTCCGTCCTGATGGAGACCGCAGAGAGGCAGGCTGGTGTGTGTCTCCGCGTGTCTCCGTCCTGATGGAGACTGCAGAGAGGCAGGCTGGTGTGTGTCTCTGTCCTGATGGAGACCCCTGAGAGGCAGGCTGGTGTGTGTCTCCGTGTGTCTCTGTCCTGATGGAGACCGCAGAGAGGCAGGCTGGTGTGTGTCTCCGTGTGTCTCTGTCCTGATGGAGACTGCAGAGAGGCAGGCTGGTGTGTTTCTCCGTGTGTCTCTGTCCTGATGGAGACCGCAGAGAGCCAGGCTGGTGTGTGTCTCTGTCCTGATGGAGACCCCAGAGAGGCAGGCTAGTGTGTGTCTCCGTGTGTCTGTCCTGATGGAGACCGCAGGGAGGCAGGCCGGTGTGTGTCTCCGTGTGTCTCTGTCCTGATGGAGTCCCCAGAGAGGCAGGCTGGTGTGTGTCTCCGTGTGTGTCTGTCCTGATGGAGACTGCAGAGAGGCAGGCTGGTGTGTGTCTCTGTCCTGATGGAGACTGCAGAGAGGCAGGCTGGTGTGTGTTTCTGTCCTGATGGAGACCGCAGAGAGGCAGGCTGGTGTGTGTCTCTGTCCTGATGGAGAACGCAGAGAGGCAGGCTTGTGTGTGTGTCTCCGTGTGTCTCTGTCCTGATGGAGACACCTGAGAGGCAGGCTGGTGTGTGTCTCCTTGTGTCTCCGTCCTGATGGAGACCGCAGAGAGGCAGGCTGGAGATGGGAGAGGGTTGGAGAGAGCTGGATGTTGATCCTGTGAGGTTGAGGCGAGAGGGAAGTGTGCTGGCAGGAGAGCAGCTTGTACTTAAAGTACATTGTTCCCTCAGTGTAAGATTTCAAATTACAGGCAGCGGGTCATTGAGTAAGTGTGTGTGTGTGTCTCTAGATGGTGGTGGTGGCAGATGATGTCCACGAGTACGCCATAGCACTGAAGGACACGGAGGAGAAGATTGCTCGCTGTCCCAGCAAGGTAAAAACACATGACTGTGTTCCTTTGCTGATGTGAACGTCCGTCGTTCAGTTGTGCCCCTCTTCAAGTCACCCCTGCTTCATGTTCCCTTTGTAAACCAGGTCACGCAGTTTAGATGTATTTCACTCACTTTCGTTTTTTCCTTCTGTGAAAACCAACGTGGTGCTGTATTGTGCGGTAACCACGGCAACGCGCTCGTACCAGCTGGTGTTAATGCATAGATCACGGTTGTCTGGATGGTATCACATGGAAATTGTGTCGTGTAGACACACTGACAACAGAATACATCAAGATATATAGATGGATTGATCGATCGATTGATCACAATCACACACATCCTCTTATACCTAGACCTACACACACAATCACACACCTACACACAACATATCACCAAAGTGCTCTAGGTAGCATCTTAAGGTTTAGCAACACAGAGGTTCCATTATTTTCGCTTCACAGTTTTGTATCACACGACAAGTATAAAGACACAAGCACGAGTGCAGGTGCTGTCAGTGTGTTGATGACCGGGTGACCTCTGACCCCTCAGAGAGCTGACATCATGGAGGAGCTGCAGAAGAGCCAGAAGGTGTTCGCTGAGAAGCTGAACCACCTGAGCCGAAGGCTGGCCTGGATCAACGCCACCATCTACTCCAAGGTAATCTACTCTGGAGTATTAATACTACTGATGTAGTCCATCTACTCCAAGATAACCTACTCTGGAGTATTAATACTACTGATGTAGTCCATCTACTCCAAGGTATTGTACTATCATGTAGTAATAGGACGAGTCCGAACACGATCTATTGTATTGTACTAAATCACCCCCTAACCCTCCCAGGAGAAGATGCTGGATGTGTACTGGCTGCTGAGGGCGTGTATTCGCACCGTGGAGCACGCAGATAATACGGGCTCGCTGTTTGCCTTCGCTCCCGAGTTCTACCTCAACGTGGCCATGAACAGCTACAGCGCCCTCAAGAACTACTTCAGTCCCTCCAACTGCATGGACCAGCTGCCAGGTGAGCCAGCAACACAGGCCCCCACAGCATGGGGGAACAGCTAGCAACACAGGCCCCCACAGCATGGGGGAACAGCCAGCAACACAGGCCCCCACAGCATGGGGGAACAGCTAGCAACACAGGCCCCCACAGCATGGGGGAACAGCTAGCAACACAGGCCCCCACAGCATGGGGGAACAGCCAGCAACACAGGCCCCCACAGCATGGGGGAACAGCTAGCAACACAGGCCCCCACAGCATGGGGGAACAGCTAGCAACACAGGCCCCCACAGCATGGGGGAACAGCTAGCAACACAGGCCCCCACAGCATGGGGGAACAGCTAGCAACACAGGCCCCCACAGCATGGGGGAACAGCTAGCAACACAGGCCCCACAGCACGGGGGCGGGGTGGAGGTTAAATGGAGGAAAAGCGAGCATCAGGGGGGGTGGAGGTTAGATTGGGGAACAGCCAAGCTGACTGAAACAGGGCCAGTGCTACATCTGGGGATTTAACTGCAGCTATTATGCCTTTATTGGTACATTTATTACCAGCCATTCCACTCTGTCATGATAAATACATTTGCATACATTTGCATCCAATCTGCAACAGTTTTCAATCTGCAACAGTTCCCATCAGCCTGGCGTGAGAATTTACCAAATACATCCCAGGAACATTAACTGAAGTAGTTAATACATAGTTAACGTGCTTCTTCTTCTGTGGTAGAGTAGCTGTGTAATGCTTCTTGTGCTTCTTCTTCTGTGGTAAAGTAGCTGTGTAATGCTTCTCGTGCTTCTTCTTCTGTGGTAGAGTAGCTGTGTAATGCTGTGACTTAGCTGTGCACTGTCAACTCGTCCCCTTGGCGACCTATTGTGTACCGTGTACTGGAACCTTCTGTCTCCCCAGGTTACGAGGAAACCTTGACTCAGCTCGCTGCTATCCTCGCCAAGCACTTTGCAGACCCTCGCATCGTCGGGACAGGTATGACGGTTCATCATTACGAGGAGTGTAGGCACGCACACACACACACACACGCACACACACACACACGCACACACACACGCACACACACGCACACACACGCACACGCACACACACACAACAGGAAACTGTCATGGTTGCTATACCGGTTACTAGGTAGGAAGTTTTGCATTAGGCCTATTTAAACCAATTTATTGTACTTTACGATTTGAAGTTTTCACTCGTTTGATAACTAGTGCTAGCTAGCTATCCTTTTTTTCATCGAACTTATTTAGCATCAATTTTAACAGAAAGGGAAGGCAACACATATATCGTATTCTACCTGCGCGCGTTGCTGTCTTAGGAATGTCGAACGAGTGAAAACGACTTTACAAATCGTAAAGTACAATATATTGGTTGGAGTCAGTAGAGGTGCCAGAAATACAGTGATCACAATGTTTTTTTAATTTTTTATCTTTCATTAATGCTTAGAGGATTTTATCTCTTAATTTTACAATAAAAATACATTGAGACAGTAAAAGATTGCCTTAAGGACATTTTGTACTTTTGACTTTTAATCTTTAATCTAATCAAATAGTGACCTGCATACTGTATGCAGACTAGCATGTACAAATCACCAGCAGTAAATATTGTGCTAGAAATAGCATTGAACTACAAAGAGCAAGACAGTTGCAAGCCTTTAATCAGAGTTATGTAAAACTTTTGACGTGGCAGTTAGGTCCCAGAGATGTGGTGACAGCACCTGGGCAGCGGGAGCCCAATTGGATTTTTTTGGTCAGGGGGCCCAAAATTCCTGGCGGCACCCCTGACTGTTGATCTGTGAAATGTTCTCTTGACCAGCCAGCTCTCCTGTCCCAGTATTTTCCTCCTCCTGTTACCTGGAGGAGTAATGAAGCAGACTGCAGCTGCCTGGACTGTAATCAGTAACCAGGCTCCTTTAATGGACATTCTGGCTGAAAACAGCCAGGGGCCTGACTATATTTCACGTGGATTAATTTCACATCTGAAGACATCATTAAAAATGTTCAATATAGCTTGGGGGAGCTAAAAGTAAATCTGTTCGCACTGTACATTTCCCAAAGTACTACCAACCAGGACCTATTTTAAGAGACGCTTTTAAGATGGCTTTAAATTATATGTGGTTGTATCTAATATCCAGGCTGCGTTTGGGGATTATAATTTGGAGGGAGTGGCAGAATAATACATTAATAATACATAAAGTTTTCAGACATTCTAATTTCTACATTTTTAGACATTCTAATTTCTCATTTTAATATCGGCGTGAAGAACTTCCAATAGAATTTATCTCCACCCAGCCTGGGATAGGACCTGTGTGTCACATCCTACCAGTTAGAAGACCCAGGGTCCAGGGCTTGGGTCTGTTTTGTAGGACATGGGTTTAGTCCACTTCTTGGTTGATTATAATACATATGCAATATAATAACAAACATCATACATGATGTATGATGTTTATGCAACAACATGTCTCCTGCAGCTGAAGAGCATGGCCTCTGGTGGTCTTCTTCTCTGGTGTGGTGAATGACATGTGGGTTTCTGGTGGTCTTCTTCTCTGGTGTGGTGAATGACATGTGGGTTTCTGGTGGTCTTCTTCTCTGGTGTGGTGAATGACATGTGGGTTTCTGGTGGTCCTCTTCTCTGGTGTGGTGAATGACATGTTGGTCTCTGGTGGTCTTCTTCTCTGGTTTGGTGAATGACATGTGGTTCCTTCCTCCTCGTTCCCCCTCAGACATCAAAGACTCCCTGATGCAGGCCCTGGCCAGTTACGTCTGCTACCCACAATCCCTCAGGGCGGTGGAGAGGATCCCGGAGGAACAGTGAGTGGGAAAGGTCTTCTATGATTGGCTCCTCTGTCAGCCTGAATAGTGTACAGCCATTTTAAAGTTATGCAGGGTACCAAGGTGATGGTGTGTGTTTAAATCATTTTTTGCAGAATTGTTAACCCAATATTTCTTCTCAACTGTCTGAATCTCTGCTTGTCTGCCTGCTTGTCTCTCTGTCTTTTCTGTTTGTCTGTCTGTCTGTCTGTCTGTCTGTCTGTCTGTCTGTCTGTCTGTCTGTCTGTCTCAGGCGAGTGGCCATGATGAGGAACCTGCTGGCTCCTTATGAGCAGAGACCCTGGGCTCAGACCAACTGGATCCTCGTACGACTGTGGAGGGTAGGCGTTCTGGTGCTGACACACACACACACGTGCACACACACACACACACCCTCCAGTTTAACCAGGTTGTTTTTGCAGGGCTGTGGGTTTGGTTACCGGTACACCAGGTTGCCTCATCTGCTAAAAACCAAACCTGAAGATGCCAACCTGCCCAGTCTGCAGAGTAAGTACCCACACACACACACACACATTTTCACACTTTTCTCAATTTCTCGATTGTACACTCTCTTTCTCTTCTCCATCGGTGTCTTCCTGTCCAGTCAGTCTTAGATGTAGTTATTAGCAGTGACCTATTTCTCTGTATGGTAACTTTGTTGTCCCGGTATAGATACAGGCCCCCGACCTGCTGCCTGCTGTTTATATCACACCATCCTGGTTCTGGAACTGCTCATCTTTGATGTGTGTGTGTGTGTGCTTAGGTGTGTGTGTGTTTTTGTCTGTAGGTATGTTTGTGTTTGTGTGTGTGTGGGGGGAGGGGAGAAAGATTGTAAGAGTGCTTGAGGCAGGAGTAAAAAAAATAATAACCCTTGTTGTTTCCAGCCGTGAGGACGTGTTCAGATCTCAGTGTATTTATATCTCAGACATGAGAGAGATGTAAAGTGAGTGGAACTCTGGAAATAGAACACAGCCACACATCTTTATGAGTGGAAGTTCCACTGGCTCATCAGTTACACATGACGCCTACTGTCTAAGCTACAGCAAGCCAGGACTGATCCCTGATTCACCAAAAGGATTATTCATATTAATATCATAGTTACACACAACGCCTACTGTACAAGGTTTACAGATGCTTTACAGGAAGACGGATCACAGAGTCAGAGTAGTGCATGATGAAGTCTGCTACTCGGATCACAGAGTCAGAGTCGTGCATGATGAAGTCTGCTACTCGGATCACAGAGTCAGAGTAGTGCATGATGAAGTCTGCTACTCGGATCACAGAGTCAGAGTCGTGCATGATGAAGTCTGCTACTCGGATCACAGAGTCAGAGTCGTGCATGATGAAGTCTGCTACTCGGATCACAGAGTTAGAGTCGTGCATGATGAAGTCTGCTACTCGGATCACAGAGTCAGAGTCGTGCATGATGAAGTCTGCTACTCGGATCACAGAGTCAGAGTCGTGCATGATGAAGTCTGCTACTCGGATCACAGAGTCAGAGTCGTGCATGATGAAGTCTGCTACTCGGATCACAGAGTCAGAGTCGTGCATGATGAAGTCTGCTACTCGGATCACAGAGTCAGAGTCGTGCATGATGAAGTCTGCTACTCAGAGGGGGTGCTCTCCCTACTCTTGGTTTTCTGGGTTCAGCTTTAAAAGCAGGAGCACAATCAATATGGATCTGAGCTGATGAGGCCACAGGAAGCCTGGTCTCAGATGCCCAGCAGCCAAAGAGCTCAGCCCAGTTAAGGCTCTGCTTGCTTTGGTCAAACTGAGATCAGGTGTGGTGTGATGGCTTTGTGGGTAATTGTGTTTGTGAGCTAGAAAACCCTATTTTTCTCTCCCCACCAAGGAACTAAAGTTTGGTGCAGTAAGTTTTCACATTGTTTGTGTTCTAGAAAATGAACAGTGGTTGTTCGGTATTCTATCATTGACGCTCCCTGGAGAGTTATTTCCTTGTTATGCATATTGAATCTATTTCTTTATTATCTCTCTCGCTCGCACGCTCTCTCTCTTTCTTCCTTTCCCATTGTCTCTCCCTCTCTGCCTGCTCTGTCCATTCCTCATGCGACCTGTCCTAACTCTCGTCTGCATGCATGGCTAACAGGAGATCTGTCCATTGCTAGTTTCCAAAGTAAGTTCTTTTCTTTTGTCCCATCCTGTCTTTTAGTTCTGTTTCTTTCTGCTTTCGTCCCGTGGGGTCAAGTGATGTGTATCAGTAAGACTGGAGACTCTCTCCTCTGCAGCCGCCAGCAGTGCTGGCCTTAGAAGCTTCAATTACAACCTTTTTAATAGGTTGTAATTGAAAACTACAAATTGCTCCTTTATTTCAGTCTCTCCCTGCCTCCTGCAGTCCTGAGTCTCTGAGGAGGTTGGGTAGGCAGGCTGGGTAGGGTGGAGGCTGGGTTAGGGTGGAGGCTGGGTTAGGGTGGAGGCTGGTGGTGAGGCGGGTAATTAAAAGGGTAATCACCAATGCTGCCAGCTCTCCAAGAACAGCAGGATTCATCAGCTCTCAGGGGCCCACAATAGTGTGTGAAAGAGACTGTGCATGTGTGTACATGTAGTTATGACAACATGCACTTGTAGCAGGACATCACGTCTTTAATATTTGCCCTCCATTTGCCTCCAATATCTAGCCTCTACTCCCCAGCCTCCAATATCTTGCTTCTACTCCCCAGCCTCCAATACATTTTCCATTGCATATCCTCTAATATCTGTCATATCAACTCCCCAGTCTCTAAAATATATATTCTCTCCTCCCCAGCCTCCCAGCCTCTAATCCCCTCTGTTTCTCAGTGGGCCTTTGGGCCGTGTAGAATAACCTCCCTCCTCCTAATTAAACTCAAAGGTTATCCTCTCATCCTAACAAAACACTCTCCTCTTTATCCAAACAAAAGGATTGGTTTTCTTGCCTTTTATTGGAGCTAGCTCCCCCCCTCTCCTCCTCTCCTCTCCCCTGCTGGTGTTGATGAGGTTACAGATTACAGCTGCTGTCCCACAGTCCCCCCCCTCCAGAGCTCCATGCCCATGAGAGAGAGGCTGTGATTACTGAGACTCTGATCCTCAGACAGGTTCTTAGAAACCTCTTTCAACAGTCCATCACCCCCCACCAATGTCACCTTGTCATCTAGATCAGTAAAATACAGAGAGAGAGAGAGAGAGAGAGAGAGAGAGGGTGGAAAGTGAGAGAGGGACACAGAGACAGACAGGTCTCATACTGGTTGTACTGATTCAGGGGCTAAATAAATGAGTAACAATCGAAGCCCTCACGTAGTCACTCAGCAGCAAGCCCACTTATGTGTGTTTGTGTGTGTGTGTGTGTGTGTGTGTGTGGGCCATAGCAGCCAACAACAAGCACACACACACACACAGCTGCACCCCATTGCTCTGTCCTCCACGTAGACTAACTGGCACAGACACAGCTGTAGTGTAGACCCAGTGATGAAATGCTGCACGTAGAAATAGAATAGGATAGACCTGTCGTGTTTAACTACTCCATGGAAGGTGCAGATCCACCTCTGCATAGCTCCTCACTGAAGAAGAACACCTGGATGTCAACCTGTACACACTTCCTGGTTAACCAGAGTGCTTTACTGTGATTGGCTGATTTTAGGCCAAAGTGCTGCACGACTGGCTGATACCTGACCAGCGTGCTTTGTGGTTGGTGGATGCTGACCCTCGTGTGGTGTGATTGGTTGCAGAGCCCTGTCCGTCGTTGCTGCTCCAGCGACACATGGCAGAGCTGCTGAGTCAGGATAAGGAGATGGCCGCCAGCTTCCTGAACAGCGTCCTCAACCAGCTCAACTGGGCCTTCTCTGAGTTCATAGGCATGATCCAGGAGGTGAGGAGAGAGGGAGGGAAGGAAGGAGGGAGGGAAAGAGGGAAAGTGAGTGTGTGTGAGAGAGATGGAGGGATGTGGAGAGAGAAAGGGAAAGAGATAAAGAGAGAGAGAATGCGTGTGTTTGTTTCTTTTGGATATATTGGCTGTGTGTGTGGGCACGCGCGCTCCAGGATGTGTGGTGGCGTTCTGCTTGGCTGGGTGCAGCTGTCCCTGGTGTGACTCAGTGATCCGAGCCAGATGAGGAACATCCAGGGGTGGAATCACCGACCGTAACATCCTCCTCTCCTTCTCCTCTCCTTCTCTCCACTCCTCGGCTCCTTCTCTCCTCCTCTCCTTCTCTTCTCTCATCTCCTCCTCTCCGCTCCTTCTCTCCTCTCCTCCTCTCCTCCTCCTCTCCTTCTCTCCTCTACTCTGCTCCTTCCATCCTCTCCTCCTCTTCTTCTCTCCTTTCCTCCTCTCCTCCTCTCCTTCTCTCCTTCTCCTTCTCTCCTTTCGTCCTCTCCTCCTCTCCTCTCCTTTCCTCCTCTCCTCTTCTCCTCTTCTCCTTCTCCTCTCCTCCTCTTCTCTCCTTTCCTTATCTTCTCTCCTTTCCTCCTCTCCTTCTCTCCTCTCCTCCTCTCCTTCTCTTCCTCTCCTTCTCTCCCTCTCCTCCTCTTCTCTCCTTTCCTTATCTTCTCTCCTTTCCTCCTCTCCTCCTCTCCTTCTCTCCTTCTCCTTCTCTCCTTTCGTCCTCTCCTCCTCTCCTCTCCTTTCCTCCTCTCCTCTTCTCCTCTTCTCCTTCTCCTCTCCTCCTCTTCTCTCCTTTCCTTATCTTCTCTCCTTTCCTCCTCTCCTTCTCTCCTCTCCTCCTCTTCTCTCCTTCTCTCCTTTCCTCCTCTCCTCCTCTCCTCTCAGATTCAGCAGGCAGCAGAGCGCCCAGAGAGGAACTTTGTGGACACGCGGCAGCTGAAGGTGTGTGCCACCTGCTTCGACCTGTCTGTCAGCCTGCTGCGGGTGCTGGAGATGACGGTTACCTTGGTACCAGAGATCTTCCTGGACTGGACACGCCCCTCCGCCGAGCTCCTACTGAGACGATTGGCTCAGGTGAGCTGATACAGGACGTCAAAGTTTCCCTGTTCAGGGAACGACACTAGAAAATACATTTCAGAGACTTGAAAATGCTGCTATTGCACACCGTCCACACCAACAGCCACATGTTGGATTCATCTGGGAAGGATGGGGAATGGGCTATGAGAGTGAGGCGCAGAGAGAAGGATGGAAAAAAGGAGGGAGGGAGAGGAAGAGGTGTGTGTGTCTCACCCTAGGGGAGGGTGGTAGATCATCAGCAGACTTCTCTGAGGAAAAGATGTGGCTGACGCAGTTCAAGTCATTAACACCCTCGCCTCAGCGTACAGCCCCTCCCTTCTCCTTCTCTCCTGCTCTCCTCGCTCTTCACCCTCTCATCTCTCCTGCTCTACTTACTCTCCTCCCTCCACTTCATCCTCCCTCCCTCTCGTCCCTCCCTCCCCTCCCTCTCCTCACTCTCTTCTCTCCTGTAGCCCCTACTCCCTCCTTCATGGTGTTTGTGATGCTCCTCCCTTGCTGTCCCCAGGCAGGTTTGTTGTCAAGCTAGTGTGTGTAGGACATTTTAATGTGGGCATAGTGTGTGTGAGGAGGGAGTGTGTGTGTGTGTGTGTTGTGCGTGTGCGTGTGTGTTGTGCGCGTGTGTGCTCCCAGGTGGGTTATTGGCTCTCTCTGCAATCAGCAGCTAATTGAAAGGTTCCTTCGAGTGCTGGCAGGTGGTCGTTTGTCCTTGAAGACAAGCTGGCCTCCTTCTCACTTTCTTCTTCACTTTACACGTGTGTGTGTGTGTGTTTGTGTGTGTGTATGTAGGTGAGTGTGTCAGTTTTTTTGTGTGTTCAGATATTTGGTGGTTATTGAGGACAAGAACAGGACTGTGTGTCAAGAACTTTTCACTCCTAATTTCCGGTTTATGACAATACATGTCTGTGTGTGTGTGTGTTTGTGTAAAATTGTGCGAGTTTCAAAGTGACTGAGTGTCTCCCTGCAGGTTCTTGGGTGGTATGTGTGTGCCAGGCCTACCCCTGTAAAGCAGGACAGGAAGTGTGCTACGTGCTGCTGCATTAATGAAGTGTGTGTGTGTGTGTCTGTGTAAGTGTGTGTATATGTGTGTTGTGTTAATAAAGAGACCAGCTCCTTGGCCAAGTCTCTATTCCATCATCCTGCATCTGATTGGTTACTCAATCACTCCCTCCATCCCTCTTTTCTCTCTCTCTCTCTCTCTCTCTCTCTCTCTCTCTCTCTCTCTCTCTCTCTCTCTCTCTCTCTCTCTCTCTCTCTCTCTCCTCTCTCTCTCTCTCTCCTCTCTCTCTCTCTCTCTCTCTCTCTCTCTCTCTCTCAGGTAGGCTAGTTCCATCATGTTTCTGGGCCAAATGTGATGAGGGATTTATCCTGGGAAGAGCTTCCTCGAGCCAGTATGAACCACGTAGTGACAGTGTGTTCCTTTCCTCTCAAACCTCTCTCTCTCTCCTCTCCCTCTTCTCTCTCTCATCTCTATTTCCTTCTCTTCTCTTTTCTCTCCCTTTCTTCTCCTTCCTCTCTCTCTCCTCCAGTTGTTGAACCAGGTGTTGAACAGGGTGACTGCAGAGAGAAACCTGTTTGACCGTGTGGTCAACCTTCGTCTACCAGGTAGGAATCACCTCTCTCTATCTCCTCTCGGTCGGTCTGTCTCTCTCTCTCTCTCTCTCTCTCTCTCTCTCTCCTCTCTCTCTCTCTCTCTCTCTCTCTCTCTCTCTCTCTCTCTCTCTCTCTCTCTCGGTCTGTCTCTCTCATAACTCACAGATGTCGCACACACAGACAAGGATACTGGAGAATCATCTATCACATTGTCACCTATGATAAATTGGTTGTGTGGATTGAGTCCAAGTTCAATTTCCTGCAGCTAAACTGAATTATCTTTTCACAGTATGAAACCCCTCCCTAACCCATCTCCTTCTGACCTGTGTGTAATGTGTATGGGTGTGTAATGTGTGTAATGTGTGTGTGTGTGTGTGTCTCCCCCAGGTCTGGAGAGTGTGGACCACTACCCCATCCTAGTGGCAGTGACGGGGATCCTGGTTCGAATCCTGGTGGACGGAGAGAAACCAGGGTAAGACTGGACCTAGAACTCCTCTGGGGAACTGCACTAAGAGAACACACACACAGAGAACACACACACAGAGAACACACACACACACGGAACAAAACACACACACACGGAACAAAACACACACACACACACATGGAACAGAACACACACAGTGCTGTAGAGCTGGGTGATTATCTGGCTGGCTGGAAGAGAGAGCGGTAGTTGGAGAGAGATCACGCCAGAGGCTCCAACCACACAGGCTCAAATCAAGATGTAGCAGATCATAAGCAGAAGGCGGCCCAAACATCTGTCTTCATAACCACCTGACCTGACAGGAGAATGTGCTGTTTGGGTGCCAGGGGAGCCTGGCTCCGGTGACTCTGGTCTTAACTTGACAATACTGCTACATCACAGAAGGAGCGCAGACAGAAAAGGAGGAGGAGGAGAGGTTAAACAAGTTAAAGAGAGAGGGGAGTGGAGGATGAACGGAGGAGAGAAGAGAGGGGTGAGGAACACCTGCTCTATTTTCAGAGTGGGAGTGAGACGGCTTTTGAGAATAGGCTGACGATATCCGGCTCAGTCTTCCAATTAGGCCCTGATTGGGAGGGCTGCGTCTACACTGACACACTGCCACCAGTGTTAGAGGAGGTGCTGATGAAAGGAGAACAAATCTAATTGAAAATAGAAGTCACACTGTATTCTTGCACTCAAACATTTAATGAGGAGGGTTGAGAGACCTCACCCCCCTCATCTCTCTCTCCTTCTCTCTCCCACTTCCTGCTTTACCTCTCTTTGTCTTTCTCTCTCCTCCTATCCCACACCTCTCTTTTTCTCCTTTTCTCACTTCCTTTTTTACCTCTCTGTCTATCTCTCTCTTTTCTTCTACTCTCTCTCTCTTCTCTTTCTCCAACATCCTGTTAAACACAGGGGGTGTGGAGTTCTAATGGCTTTTTCCTCCTAATAGCATTATGCCAGGCTGCGTCTCCTCTGTACCCCCCCCCCCCCCCCCCCCCCCGATTTCAGACTCAAACTCAGAAACTGTGTCTTTCACATACAAAGCTTCAATGGGTTGTAAAACAATAGTAGAAATAATAGAATATTTAATTTGAGTATTAATGTATGAATGTATTAAATAAATAGAATCGATGGAGTGCACTCTATTGAATTCCTTTCACCATGTTGACTCATGGCTGTATTTCAACGGTCTTGCGATTTCCCAAATTAATTTAGCTCATTTGCAAAGTGGATGAATATATAGCTTTCAGACAACCACAAGGAGAAACAGGGAACTCCACAGAGTTGCAGAGTTTTAGCGTGTTAACATGCTGTATTAACATGTTGACTCAGCAGTTCAATATGAAACCAGGCTTTTAAGTTGATTAAGGGGGACTAATGCAGATTGAGCTGATTGAACAGGACGCTGGCGTTATCTGAATGGAGCCACACGCTGGGAGGTGTTGACTCTTAAGAAGAGAGGAGCTGGTCAAATCCTCCTGGAGCCTGTTCAGTCAGTGGTCAGTTTAAACTGGAACCTGTTCAGTCAGTGGTCAGTTTAAACTGGAACCTGTTCGGTCAGTTTAAACTGGAGCCTGTTCAGTCAGTGGTCAGTTTAAACTGGAGCCTGTTCAGTCAGTGGTCAGTTTAAACTGGAACCTGTTCGGTCAGTTTAAACTGGAGCCTGTTCAGTCAGTGGTCAGTTTAAACTGGAGCCTGTTCTGTCAGTGGTCAGTTTAAACTGGAGCCTGTTCAGTCAGTGGTCAGTTTAAACTGGAGCCTGTTCAGTCAGTGGTCAGTTTAAACTGGAGCCTGTTCAGTCAGTGGTCAATTTAAACCCCAGAGGGATTTTGAGGGCAAGAGACATGCTCGTTGTCCACCACTACACCTCTGGTTCAAATACTAATTTTCCAAACGGCCAAATACTCGGAGGGATGTCAAAGATGTGATGGTGGAACTCTGTTGTACCTGTCACAGTGGAAGCAGTGGAACAGTTTTACAGCTGCAGACTGATCTGAATCCACAGATTCATGGCTCAGATATCCTTCAGATTAGAGCAGACTCGAGGAAGCATGGTGTTTGATGCAGTCTGTCCCTCAGATTGGGTGAATGACACCAGACATACATATTGTAAGAATGACAGATTTGTGTGTGTTGGAATGTATATAGCAGAGACTCCCCAGTACAGCATAACCACACAGCTCAGATGGTCTCTCATTCCGACATCGCTCTTTGATTGCTGTCGAGGCTTCTGTGAATAGCTGCTGTCCTCTTTGATGGCTTTTGAATGCAGCAAAAGGTTGGCGTGGGTGATGATGCGATGTTGAGCGTTTCCATGGTGACGATCGCTGATGTTTATAGTAAAAGGAAAACGGGGAAATTGTTGACACGATCCAGTAGCTCACCCTGTAGATGGACTATGGCAGTTTAGTCTACAACTGTTCAATTCTGAAACGGCTATAAACGGCAACACTTAATGCGTGGTAGAAAATATGTTCTTAAAACGATCCTTTCTTTTATAACACTCCAACTCTCCAGGATGGTTCCTACATGCGTGTACATCACAAGTACCTCATACGATAGTGGCCCACAAATCAAGTTAGTGCGCAATACAGGACAGCATCAGGACGAACTGGCAGTGTACAACCACAGTAAACCTGGAGCATGAACGCAAAGTAGAATCATAACAAACAACCCTAAACGTTTATCTTGTTTAGTTTGGTGTGTGTCTGTCCCGACGAGCTCGGCTGTGCCCGCGCCACATTGCTGAGCCGTACGGTAAACAGTACTGTCACACATCCAGCCAGCGTCCGTGATGAAGTAGCGTCCACCAGATGAACACAGTGGCTGCTGCGTTCCTGCACACCCTGTTCCCTCCATTATTCATCCTCCTCCTCCTCTGTGTTTGAGTCTGAGCTGGGCTCTGTCTCTCTCTGATCAGACTGGGCCCTCTGATGTGGCGATCACACTGGACTAGATGACAGCAGCCAGCGCACCACAAACATCCAGTGGCCAATCAAACACGTCGCTTTCATCTCTGACGCTTTTCAACTTGGAGTCATATCATTTTGTGTGTCGTCGTCGTGTTCCCCCCCCCCCCCCCCCCCCCCCCCCCTTGTGTTTTCACCATCCAGTGGTCCAGATTCAGGATTGCCATCTGACTGTCCGCACATCTGTTAGCAGCATCTCATCATAAATATGCTGTTATTAAATCCAATAAATACAATTTGTAAAAGTTTGTATACAGAACTGCAAATGCAACAGTATACTCAAACGAGTACGGCATTGTTAGAACATAGGTTGCAAACACACACAGACCTCTCCCCAGGCTGTTGTTTTCTTGACACACACACACTCAAACCCCCCCCCCATACACACACAAAACACACATTAACAGCCGGGGCCCCTCCTCCCCTGCGGTGGAGAAAAATCAATGTGTCTAATTACCCTCCATTACCCTGGGCTAAAATCAGAAACGGCCTCTCCCAAGCCTGGCCTGATTAGATCTGAAGGCAGAGTGATCGGTTTAGCACTTTCACAGGAGGAAAAGGCTTTCTCCAAGGACACAGGGCCTGGGACCCAGCACACCCATCTAGGACCCAGCACACCCAGCTGGCACCCAGCACACCCAGCTGGCACCCAGCACACCCAGCTGGGACCCAGCACACCCAGCTGGGACCCAGCACACCCATCTGGGACCCAGCACACCCAGCTGGGACCCAGCACACCCATCTAGGACCCAGCACACCCAGCTGGCACCCAGCACACCCATCTAGGACCCAGCACACCCAGCTGGGACCCAGCACACCCAGCTGGGACCCAGCACACCCAGCTGGCACCCAGCACACCCAGCTGGGACCCAGCACACCCATCTAGGACCCAGCACACCCATCTAGGACCCAGCACACCCAGCTAAGACCCAGCACAACCATCTAGGACCCAGCACACCCAGCTGGGACCCAGCACACCCAGCTAGGACCCTAGGATTCAGCACACTCTGAGTGGTACTTACATCCAGGATATGGCCCGAGCCCACACCATGCGGTTCTGTCAACGGGGGTTCATTTGAGTTATCTACGCGTGACGTTTGAAATTAGCTTGTGTTCGATCTTTCCCTCTTGTGTGTGTGTGTGTGTGTGTGTGTGTGTGTGTGTGCTCAAGGCTAAAAGGCCCGCTTCTCTGCCTCTCTACCTCACCCTCTTTTCCTCTCTCACTCTCTGTCCTTTTCTGCTTCTCTGCCTCTCGGTCCATTTCTTTCCTTTTCTCCTTTTCTTCCTCTCCCTGTCTTCATTTCTTTCTCCCTCTCTACTTCTGCCTATCTCTTCCTCTCCCCCTCCTTCCCTCCCCTCCTCTCCCTCTCTGCCCTCCCTCTCTACTTCTGTCTCTCTCTTCCCCTCCCTTCCTCTCCCTCTCTGCCCTCCCTCTCTACTTCTGTCTCTCTCTTCCCCTCCCCTCCTCTCCCTCTCTGCCCTCCCTCTCTACTTCTGTATCTCTCTTCCCCTCCCCTCCTCTCCCTCTCTGCCCTCCCTCTCTACTTCTGTCTCTCTCTTCCCCTCCCTTCCTCTCCCTCTCTGCCTCTCCTCTCTACTTCTGTCTCTCTTTCCCCTCCCTTCCTCTCCCTCTCTGCCTCTCCTCTCTACTTCTGTCTCTCTCTTCCCCTCCCTTCCTCTCCCTCTCTGCCTCTCCTCTCTACTTCTGTCTCTCTCTTCCCCTCCCTTCCTCTCCCTCTCTTCCCTCCCTCTCTCATGGTTGCTGGCGGGACACATGCCACACATGTTCTCCTGCTTCCCCGGCAGGTTTCTTCCTCCAGTCCTTCATCACTCCAGGCTCAGCAGTACCATGATGAGCCTGGGGCAGCATGCACACTGATCACGTCGGACAGCCACACTCAGAACAAGTGGATCACGGCCGTTATCCACCGTGCTGCAGTCACCTTTACTTAACCTCCCCTACTCAGGCCTGGGCTGTCAGGGAGATGGGAAATCATTGCGGTGCTTGAACCAGACCCCCTCTCCCTATGTCAACAAGGCTGTGTTGGAGGTCTGGACTGGCAGCAGAGGGTGTGGAGGAATAAGGCCTGCTATTAATACTGGAGATGGCCTGGACACAATGGCAGGGATTGATCCTCACCAGCCACTGTAGAGGGGTATCCACAGCTTCCTCCCTTGGGTTCAAACAGCAGGTTTGTGTGTGTGCTTGTGCCGGCAGACAGAGCTGGACTGACGCAGGCAGGCAGGGAGACAGGCAGACAAAGAGACCGACAGGGAGATAGACAAACAGGTAGTCAGAGAGACAGGCAGGCAGTCAGAGAGACAGACAGGGAGATAGAGAGACAGTCAGAGAGACAGGCAGGGAGAGGGCAGATAGCGCAATCCTTCCTGCTCTTTGAAGCTTTTTATCTCCATCAGCCTTTGTTCTGTTGTCAGCTTCTTATTAATGTTCCGACTGCTTCAGCACATCCACACAATAGTCTCTCACACACACACACACACACACACACAAACACACGCACACACACACACACAGAGTCCTCTTTAAATTAAACATGCTCCTACATCAACACTGACCCGTGGCCAGGAGAGCTTGGGTGAAGGCAGACGTTGTGACAGTGAGCTAGGGCAGAATGATTCCAGTCCAGTCCCAGTTGAACAAATACTGACGCACATCTTCATGTTTGGGAAATAACCTGAATGAACTCCAACACAAGCAGAAGCAAGCAAGCAGAGAGGTCCGATACTCATGTCCGAATACATTTTATTCATATAATACAGGCGTTACAGACTTTTTAATGTATTTTCTGATTTCCTCAACTAAATCTCTACTAGCTATATTTATATCCTACTGTGTTACACTCTAAATGACATCACCCTACTGCAAACTCTACTGCACTACAATCTATACAATCCATCATATCGCCAAACCTCTACTGCTATACATTCGAGAGTATCGCTATCCTATCATTCTATCACTTAATGTACTGTAAACTCTACTACTTATTAAATCTATCCTATAATCTGTCATAACTACCGCTTGACGCTAATCTAGGGATTACATTTAGTCATTTAGCAGACGCTCTTATCCAGAGCAATTTACAGTAAGTACAGGGACATTCTCCCCGAGGGGAGAATCGAACTGGCAACCTTCAGATTACTAGCCCGATGCTCTACCCGCTCAGCCACCTGAGGATTAGCGTGTGATCCAGCCCTAATGAAACCCAGTAATGCCTGGTGGTTTGTCCTCAGCGCGTTTGGATTAGCTGTTCTCATCCCTAGCGCAGACTTCAAGCTTCCTCCCACTAATGATGTCTGGTGTGAAGATGTAAAGGTGTGAAGGTGTGATCCCAATGATCGTTTGCTGGAATTCCCGCTGCCAGTGGAGGGCTGCTGATTGGCTGGCTGGATCCACCAGTCAGCTGGCTCCGCCGCCCTGGCCACGCGCCACACAGGGGAAGGATGAGTCCTGCCTGGTCGAGGCGTAGTGAATTAATTAATGATGATTTTAGTTACGTCAGCGTTAATCTCGGAAATCTGGTTAAGGTATATTTGTGTATATCGGATTGGTTTGGGTATATTTGTGTATATCGGATTGGTGAGGGTAAATTGGTGTGTATTGGATTGTCTGATTGCGGCTAAATAGTGATCGATATACGGGATAGCAGAGCTCTGCTATACAAGGGTAGTTCAAATAATGATTTAGTCTGTTGGGATTTATGTTGTGATGTCTTTAATTCACTGTAGTGTTAAGCGTTTAAAGGGTAACATATTGAGGAGTGGCTAATTTCAGGGTTGGCTCCAAGTCAATGACCCTTCCCCCCAAAAAGGAATGCTGTGCCCCCCATTATTCTAGCTATAAGTGGTTCTATAAAAGAACTATATTCAAAATACCCCCTTGTGGAAATCAAAGGCCCACCCATCCGATTGGTTCTGGAGCCAAGTCTGGTGTGTGTGTTCCGTGTTGACTGTGTGAGCTAGTGTGAGGAATCTCTCTGTGTCAGTCACAGAGGATCCTTAATTTGTTTCCCTGGTCCATCATGATTGGCTGATAATTGGTTCTGGTCCCCGTGTGATTCTGTTTGTCTGTGAGAGACGTTCGATGAACCATGTGTCTCTCCGGCTCGTTCCATTTGGTGCTCTGGTCGTCGAGGGGCACATCAGGGTTGCTAGGTGATTGAGGTCATCGGCAGGGCTATTTGTCTTGCCTGTACCCCTGGCATCACCGTGGAGACAAAAGGGTTGTCCATACTTCAGGCGGAGGAGAGAGATTGCTCGCTGTCACAGTAGATGGACACATCTGGAGGGTAGGAGGGAGGAGGGGGAGGCAGGGAGGAGATACAGGGAGGCAGGGAGGAGTTATATGGAGGCAGGGGGAGAGAGCAGAGGGAAAGAGAGCGTGTTTAAGGAGTAACGGAGTGAGACAGAAAGATCAACAGAGAAGAGAGGCATAACAAAGAGGAATTGGAGAAGATAAAGGCAGAGAGTGTTTGTGTGTGTGTGTGCTTGTGCGCGCGTGTGTGTCACGCAGGCCTGCGTTCTGTTAACTTACTACTCTAGTCTGTCCTTTGCTGAGTCATCACAGTTAAAATACACTGTTCAGGCTTTTGCATGTCTGCAGACCAGAGAGGTTGCAATCTGGCTCTGTAGACCAGAGAGGTAGCGATCTGGCTCTGTAGACCAGAGAGGTAGCGATCTGGCTCTGTAGACCAGAGAGGTAGCGATCTGGCTCTGTAGACCAGAGAGGTAGCGATCTGGCTCTGCAGACCCAGAGAGGTAGCGATCTGGCTCTGTAGACCAGAGAGGTCTGGCTCTGTAGACCAGAGAGGTAGCGATCTGGCTCTGCAGACCAGAGAGGTAGCTATCTGGCTCTGCAGACCAGAGAGGTAGCGATCTGGCTCTGTAGACCAGAGAGGTAGCGATCTGGCTCTGTAGACCAGAGAGCTAGCGATCTGGCTCTGCAGACCAGAGAGCTAGCGATCTGGCTCTGCAGACCAGAGAGCTAGCGATCTGGCTCTGCAGACCAGAGAGCTAGCGATCTGGCTCTCTAGACCAGCGAGGTAGCGATCTGGCTCTCTAGACCAGAGAGGTAGTGATCTGGCTCTTCAGACCCAGAGAGGTACCGATCTGGCTCTCTAGACCAGAGAGGTAGCGATCTGGCTCTGCAGACCCAGAGAGGTACCGATCTGGTCTACAGAGCCAGATCGCTACCTCTCTTTTCGATACGGACCTGAGTTGTCTCCGGGGCTGAGGCAGTGGGAGGTTTGTCTTGGGTAAAAGGGGCGGCAGAGACGGGCAGATTCAAAACAAACACTCCCAAAGCGGTTGTTTGTTTGTTTGTATTTATTCGTGTCATTCTGTAGATGAAGGGAGATATTTCAGTTGTATCTTGCTGTGAGATATTGTGAGCGATAGGCATCTTTGAAAATACTGACGAACATCTGTCTAGCGTTGTCCTCCTTGTCTAAAAAAAATGGTTTCTCTCTCTATATCTCGCTCTTTCTCGCTCTCTCTTTTCTCTCTCTGCCTCTCTCTTTCTCTCTCTCTCTCTCTCTCTCTCTCTCTCTCTCTGCTTCTCTCTCTCTCTCTCTCTCTCTTTTGTTGAAAAGCTTTGTGTACTTGTGTGTGCTTTAGCACAATGGGGTGAGGGCTGTCGTGACACACAGTCGTCGCCCCACGCACACTTAATGGAGAAAAGAACAGAATGATGGAAAAAGCGATGAAAAGGCGTCTTTCGTTCGCTCTCTCTCATGAGCGCACACACACACACACACTTGAAGGAGTAAATCACTTGATTGTGCATAGCTCCTTTAGGCTCTGCATTAAAACCCTGCTAGCTGTTTTCTCTCTCCTCTCGGTCTCTCTCTCCCTCTCTCTCTCACTCATACTCTCACTCTCTCTCTCTCTCTCTCTCTCTCTCTCTCTCTCTCTCTCTCTCTCTCTCTCTCTCTCTCTCTCTCTGTGTGTCTCGCTCGCTCCCTCCCTCTGTACCCTGCCCACTCCTATGCTGCCACTTTAAGAGTCCTAATTTCTTTGCCCCCTACCTCCTAGATCCCAACCTCCGCCTCCTACCTCCTAGATCTCAGCCTCCTACATCCTAGATCCCAACCTCTCAGCCTCCTACCTCCTAGATCCCAACCTCTCAGCCTACTACTTCCTAGATCCCAACCTCAGCCTCCTATCTCCTAGATCTCAGCCTCCTACATCCTAGATCCCAACCTCTCAGCCTCCTACCTCCTAGATCCCAACCTCTCAGCCTCCTACCTCCTAGATCCCAACCTCTCAGCCTCTTAACTCCTAGATCTCAGCCTCCTACCTCCTAGATCTCAGCCTCCTACCTCCTAGATCTCAGCCTCCTACCTCCTAGATCCCAACCTCTCAGCCTCCTACATCCTAGATCCCTTAGCTCCCTCTGCTCCTCCAGCAGCAGTCAATCAGAGCAGCAGTCAGTCAGAGTAGCAGTCCCTCAGAGCAGCAGTCAGTCAGAGTAGCAGTCCCTCAGAGCAGCTGGCTCGTGGGATGACGTTAATGATGATGGTGAATGTTGAAGATGAAGGGTAATTATTGGAACGATGAAGGTGAATGATGATGGTGGTTAATGATGAGAATGATGAAGGTGAATGGTGGTGATGATGATGATGCCAGTGCCCAGGTAACCCTGGCGTGTTCTCCCTGCAACCTAAAGCTCCGCCCTGCATTAGTAAATCCTCTCTCTGCCCATCTGCCCATCTCTGTCTGTCCATGTGTCTGTCTCCCCCTCTTTCCTATCCTCCATATTCCCTCTCTCCCTCTCTCTCTATATCTCTCTATATCTCCCTCTCTCTCTCTCCCTCTTTCTCCTTCAGTCAGTCATGTAGATTACCTCTTGCTGTCAGTCACAGCCCACCCTGACTCTTCACCACTTCAGTGCTGGTTTTTCTACTGAAATCTGCTGATTTTATTGTACTAGTTTACAGGCTTGCAGTCCAGTCTCTTTCTCACCAATCCAAACTGTGTACCAATAAGCCCAAGAGGACACTCTCGTAGTACGTCTCAAACTAGCTCCCCTGCCTCCTGCCTTCCTAGCTAGCTGCCTGTGTAGCTAGCATGTTGTTATCCTTGCGCCAGACTCACACATCCACACAGTTTTTTTTAATAGATGCTTTTATTTTCTCTGTAGCCTCGTAAATGATTGATGGTAAACATTTTAGCGTGCAGGGGGAGATAGAGAGAGTGGGAGAGGGAGAGAGAGAGAGACCGAGAACATCCCAGTAATGGTTTGTCTTTAAGGGAAGGCAGGAGAAACCTGTTACTGGAAGTTGCTAGCAGATTGTCCTGACAGGGCCGAGTCCCTGCTCTCCAGCTCTGCAAGCTGGAGGTCTCTGACTCGGAGCCCTGCTCTGTCTCTGCGGAGCCCAGAGGCTTGTTCTCCTGAAGCACGCCTGAAGGTGCTCAAACTGTCTTTTATCAGACAAAATATCAGCACTCCAGTTGCTGAGGTCTTCCCTGTACCCCTGGTGGAAGTTTTTTGATTTGTATTTTTTGGGAATGATGGTTGGAAAGGAATGATGGTTGCCTAGTGTGATGGAGAGACAGCTCACAGATTGCGCTGTATGTCATCCTGAAGGTTGTTTGTATGACACCAAGCCTGTGTGCCGTCGTGTTTCCTCTTGCTGGAAGATGTTAGATGTGCTTCGCTGCTGTTAGGATGCTTATCTTCAGAGACTGCTGCTTTGAATCATTTCCTGCTACCACCCTGTCTTCCTCTACTCCCTGTTCTCTGTCTGTCTGTTTGTCTGTCTGTCTCTCTGACTGTTTGTTCATGTGTCTGTCTGTCTGTCTGTCCATGTGTCGGTCTGTCTGTCTGTCAATGTGTCTGTCTGTCTGTCCATGTGTCTGTCTGTCTACCTCTCTGTCTGCCTCTCTGTCTGTCTGTCCATGTGTCTGTCTGTCTCTCTGTCCCCTCACACACACTCTCTCTGCCTCTCACTTTCTCTCTCTCTCTGCCTCCCTCCTCTGTTTCCGTGTCTCCATCTTATCTCTTCTCCAGCACCTGGCACCTGTTCCTTCTCTCACATCTCCCTGTGGTGTTCATACACGCTGTAATCCCCCCTTCCCCTTCCTTCCCCTTCTGTCAGACCTGACTGACTGACTCCCAGTTCAGCTCCTTTCCCCTCAGCAGCCGGGAATGTTCTGGATAAGGGTGTGACGCGTCGGTGTGGACAATAACGAGTTGTTTTATCAAATGCGGTGTACACAAAGTTGAGATCTTGACTTCCCGCTGTTGGCCAACTTCCCCGAAGCACCAAGGCAGCTTGGATGTATTTATATCCAGTGTAGCTGATTAGACTGGAAAGGAATGCTATTCTCTCTGTCCTTCTATGGTCAGACGTCACGTAAAAAAGGTTCTTTTGAAGCGCTGATTTTTAAACCCTTATGTTGGAGGTTGTTGTTTAAGGGCTTTTTTGGAACTTTTATTGTGAGTGGGTCAGTATTGAAGGTATTAACCGTCACTGCTCAAACCATCCGTGTTCATACGTGTGTGTGTGTGTGTGTCACACACTGCAATACTTCCTCCAATCTCCCGTAGTTCTGCCTTTGCCATATCTTGTATATGAAGATGAGTCGGCCATATTGTCTAGATGACTGTGCCGTGTTTGATCGTCCCCAGGCAGCTGGAGGGAGATGCTCCTGTGTTCATGTTTAGCTTGTCTCTCTGCCAGGAGACAGGGCAAACACCAATACACACAGCACACACACACACACAGCACACACACACAGCACGCACACACACACACAGCACACACATACACACAAATACAAGGCAGCTGTACTAATATGGAGGCAGTCTTAAGAGGGCCTGTCAGACTAATTGGTCTGGTATACTGGTCTGTCACAACAAGATGTTGATGGGAAAACGAAACAGCAGAAGAAAAATCCTTCTGGCTCAGACATGCAAACTCACCAATATGCCACCCCCACACCCACATACACGCACACGCACACACACACACACACACACACACTGTACACATAGGCACACACACACACTCCTAAAGCAGGTAAATACAGTGTTTCAGAGTTGTTAGTGTTGTTTAGGAAGTTTGGCTTCCTCGGGGGGGGAGTGCTGGTTCCTGGAATACTTTAGTAGGGGAAAGGGAGCGTGGCAAAGAGAAGATTACTGCCAATATGTACTAAAGCCAATGCACTAATGGGATTTGAAAAGCTTTGTGTGTGTGTGCGTGCGAGTGTGTGTGTGTGTGTTTGTGCAAAAGTGGAAGCAGATTAATATTTGAAAGAGTTGAGTTCGTCTGTAGTGTGTGTTTGTGTGTGTGTGTGCTGGTGCAGTATCCTGATGTGTGTGTGTGTGGTGGTTCCACTGCTCAGAGTGGTGTGTTATAGTAGCTGTGTGAAATGATCCTCAAAGCGCCAGCAGGGCTGCCCTGAATTAGCCAGCCATCAGCGAGACATCTCCAGAAGGAAATCAGACCTCTGGGAGCCACTACTGAACTGAGATGGGTTTTTGAAATTTACTGTCTCACTACCATGAGGAAAAACTACCATGAGGAAAAACTAGAATTTTAGCTGCAACATTGTTCTATTGAAACACTAACCAGTAACAACAAGGGAGTTGAGAGATTTAAGAAAAATAAAGATTTATATGCTTTAAAACAAAGGTACAATAGGCAGGTTGAAACTGCTAAAACAGGATTAGGTGAGTTAGAATTGGGATAGGTAGGTTACGAAACTGTTGACTTTATTGGATTCTTTATTGGATTAATTGTACTGACTGTGCCGTCAACACTACCATATGCTTTCATTCGTGTTTTTCATTTGCTACATGCTTTAATAATGTGTGGAGATGTGATTAGTAGTCATGCGATCCCAGAGCCTGCTCTAAGAGAAGATCTATGGCTCTCAATTCCACCATCATAACACCATATTGATGCCACACCGACACAGGAAATGACTGAAGCAGGCCATGCAGAAGGAAGGCGTGCAGCAGGAAGTGATTTATCCTCTGGGTGGTTCGAAGTCTCTCCTGCCCTGCCTGCTGGGCTTCTCTCTCTAGTCTAGCTCTCCATCCCTCCATCTCTCTCTAGTCTAACTCTCCATCCCTCCATCTCTCTCTAACCTAGCTCTCCATCCCTCCACCTCTCTCTAGTCTAGCTCTCCATCCCTCCACCTCTCTCTAGTCTAACTCTCCATCCCTGCATCTCTCTCTAATCTAGCTTTCCATCTCTCTCTAATCTAATTCTCCATCTCTCTCTAATCTAGCTCTACATCCCTCCATCTCTCTCTAGTCTAACTCTCCATCCCTCCATCTCTCTCTAGTCTAACTCTCCATCCCTCCATCTCTCTCTAGTCTAACTCTCCATCCCTCCATCTCTCTCTAACCTAGCTCTCCATCCCTCCACCTCTCTCTAGTCTAGCTCTCCATCCCTGCATCTCTCTCTAATCTAGCTTTCCATCTCTCTCTAATCTAGCTCTCCATCTCTCTCTAATCTAGCTCTACATCCCTCCATCTCTCTCTAATCTAGCTCTCCTTCTCTCTCTAATCTAGCTCTCCATCTCTCTCTAATCTAGCTCCCCATTTCTCTCTAGTCTAGCTCTCCATCCTCCATCTCTCTCTAATTTAGCTCTCCATCTCTCTCTAATCTAGCTCTACATCCCTCCATCTCTCTCTAATCTAGCTCTCCTCTCTCTAATCTAGCTCCCCATTTCTCTCTAGTCTAGCTCTCCATCCCTCCATCTCTCTCTAATTTAGCTCTCCATCTCTCTCTAATCTAGCTCTCCATCCCTCCATCTCTATCTAATCTAGCTCTCCTTCTCTCTCTAATCTAGCTCTCCATCTCTCTTTAATTTAGCTCTACATCTCTCTAATCTAGCTCTCCATCCCTCTCTAATCTAGCTCTCCATCTCTCTCAAATCTAGCTCTCCATCCCTCCCTCCATCTCTCTCTTCATTTCCAGCCGTTGTGGAAGCAGCAGGCTTAGGGGTTAGGATGACGAGCGCAGAGTCTGGGTCCTCGACGAGATCCAGCACACAGGATGTTAGTATGTGTAGGTAGTATCAGTATGGAAGGGTGGGTAGCTAGAGTAAGTAGATCTTGATAAGTAACTTTGTCAGTATGAAGGAGTATGTATGGAAAGAGTACATTAGTAGTCTTAGTTTGATGAAGTCGAAAGCTAGTATAAGTATAGTGGAGTAGGGAGGTAGTATGAATATAATATGATAGAGTAGGGAGCTAGTATGAGTATGGTGGAGTAAGGAGCTGGTAGGAGCTCACATGAGAACATATTGTTGGGCAGAATGTTTGAAGTCCTTAGATTACTTTTAGAAGTATGGTGTGTTTGTTTGTTAAGATGCCTGTTGTGCTTTTCTGAGTTAGTCCTCCTCGTTCTGAGCCCCCAATTAATGATGTGTGTGGAGAGGCAGAGCTCCTAGACGGCTCCTTCATAAAAAGGGCCCGGAGGCTGTAATTCCGCTCATGGTTGTGATTATGTTGTGATTATGTTTCCGTGACACACTGCCCTGGTGATATGTTGACTGGGTTTGCATTTATATTATCCACATTTTCATTTATGTGTTGTTTCACCCCCACACACACCCTATTATTTTCTGCTTTTCTCCCTGACAAACTCTCTCCATCTCCACCTCTACACCACTCCCCATTCCTCTCTAGACGAGAGAGAAACTCAGTAATGAGTGCCATTTCCTCAGTTTACTCTGCCCCGTGTCTCCCAGAGAGACAAGCCTTGCTGATAAACAGCTGGAGCGTTGATCTCAGGCTCATCAATAAGCGGCCAGTCACTCACGGTTCCAGCGTGTCCTCAGAGGCCATCAGGCCTCTTCTGTGGCACTCGGGGCATCTGTTTACGCGGTGGCCATGACGGGTCAACTGGGAGATGCAGAGCTAGCTGCTCAGGTCCAGTACACTGGTGTCTAGGAGTGATAGATACTATCGTTACTTAAGAGTGTAGGAGGAGAGGAGAGGAAGAAACGAGAGGAGATAAGTGGATACGTTGTATTAGTGAAGCTGTGGCAGTCACTTTGTTTACCCTGATCCCCCCCCCCCCACACACACACACACACACACATACACACAGACTTCCTGACATCCACATAATTATGGCTCACAAGCCCCAGATTCTAGTTCTCTCGACAGACAATCTGGCATTGCCTGATTTAACAATGACCCGTGACAGCTAATTAAACTTGAACCATACAAGCCTTTTCACACGCACACACACGCACACAAATTCACACTGGGAAATGCTTACATGAAACTTGGTTTTAATTATAACTAACCTTATTTGAAGTCCCTATGCTGCTTTGCGCTATGGTGGTTTATCATTGACTTTCTTGGAGTACAGCCCTGGTAATAATAAATAATACTCTGATACGGTTTGACAACACACACACACAGACTCAGAAATGTCAGGGAAAAGATCAGAAGCACGTAAGCAGCCTGCTGCAAACCTCATTTTCAGAGCAATGCTCTTCTGCTGGCAGTAGATAGTCTTTTTGTGAGATGCTGAACTCTGTAGTGGGTGTTCTCATCTGCGGAGCACACTAGAGACTCTGTACGTACACAGGTGATGATGATGATGGTGATGGGGATGGTATGTGTGTGTGTGTATCCGGCCACAGCTTCATGCTGTTAGATATCAATGACCAAGCAGACGTTGTTCTAGACAGTCCAAGTTGAAGGATTTATTAAGACTTCGATCGAGAGGGTGAGAGGAAGGAGGAGAGAGGGACAATGCGAGCAGGGGAGGGAGAGGGTGGTGGGGGGGGGGGTGTTGAGGAGGATAGAAAAACAAAATTGACCATTTAGATAGATTTAGATTGTCCCATCTGTCCATACAGTGAGTCTTTGTTCAACATATACACAGTCTGTATCCAATAGGTCACATCTATTGGCGTAGATGTGCAGCATACTGAATGTGCAGCATACAAAGTTCTAATTCTAGGGCTCTAGCTCATATCGTACATGGCCGACACGTCAACAACAAACAGTGCCCTGTGTCCATCCTGAAGCAACCACTGCAACCCCCCCCCCCCCCCCCCCCCCCCCCCCCGAATTAGATGAGAGATCAATCTAGCACCAAGGTCCATATTCATCCTCCATCTCCTCAGCGCTTGACACATTTTCCCACAAGGCTTTTATTCCGTTCGCTAACGTTTCAGACGTTCGATCAAAGTATGCCCACCCTGCGGGGGGTCCCGGTAGGGGGGGTTGGGGTGGGGGGGGTCCCGGTGGGGGGGCCCCCAGCTCACACTCTCTCCCTGGTCTATTTATACCCGTTAAAAGCTTCCTCCCATTGTGCCAGCCCTGCCACTCCGCGCCGCTCCTCCAGGCTTCCGGGGTCTGCTGTCTCTGTCTGCTGGCGCTACCTCAGCCAAGCTCGCTAGCTGGGAAAACGGGGTCTCAAAGCTGCATGAGCTGAAGGCTGGCCGCTCTTCAGACAAGAATGTTGGTGCTGGTGTGTGTGTGCGTGCGTGCGTGGTGATGGTGGTGGTCAGTTTGGTTCAGGCCAAGCTAGGTTGTAGCAGTTCTGTAGCTGTACTGTTACAGTAATTTTAGCAGTTCTTTAGCATTAGCTGATGTTGTCATGTAGCTGTACTGTGACAGTAGCTATATCAGTACTGTCGCTGTGGCTGTCATTATAGCAGTGCCTTTGCTGTAGCTGTTCTGTAGCTGTACTGTAGCTGTAGTTGTCATTATAGCAGTGCTGTGCTGTAGCTGTACTGTAGCTGTAGCCCTCATTATAGCAGTGCTGTGCTGTAGCTGTACTGTAGCTGTAGCTGTAGCTGTCATTATAGCCGTGCTGTGCTGTAGCTGTACTGTAACATTAGATGTATCAGTAGCTGTACTGTAGCTGTGTGTATATCTGTCTAAAGGGTCATGCTGTGCAGAAAGGAGCTCTGTGTTGACAGTCTGGTTGTTTAGAGGCTGAGATGTTTCCCCCGTTGACCTGATCACACCAAGCTTCTCCTGCATACCTCCAGGGTCCTCCATCTATCGCCTGACCTAGGAGTCTCCTCGTCTCTCGCTCCTCGTCTCTCTCCTCCCAGTCTCTCCTCCCCTGCTTCCATCTCTCTGTGCTGCTTTGAGCCTCAGTATCTCAGGGACCTCCCCAGCTGGCAGTGAGGAGGAGTGGGTGAGGT
The DNA here is from genome assembly GCF_021917145.1 of Hypomesus transpacificus. Lineage (NCBI taxonomy): Eukaryota > Metazoa > Chordata > Actinopteri > Osmeriformes > Osmeridae > Hypomesus > Hypomesus transpacificus. Next base: position 1,479,403 of record NC_061068.1, on the reverse strand, counting down.
CGGGGGGGGGGGGGAGGTGGGTGAGGAGGAGGAGTAGGAGGAGGAGGAGCAGGAGGAGTACGAGGAGGTGATGGCTGTTGGGTGCTATGGCACGATGGGTGTGTCTGAGAACACTGAGATGATGGAGTCTGTGTCCCCTCGCTGCGATTGGAGGAGCTTGGGGGGCTCCACCCTAAGCCGGCCATTCTGCTCTCTGATTGGCTCCAGAAAGACCACATGCTTGTTGTTACTGACCTTGCGGCCCGGCCCCTCTGTGGTGGCGGGCGGGGTGGGGCTGAGGATGGAGGACTGTGCGCTGGCCTCGTTGCCGGGGCTGGGGGTGTTGGCGGCCGGGGCGGGGGTCTTGCGGCAGCAGCAGCGACAGGGGGTCAAGTAAAGGTACATGAGCACCAGCACCAGGCTCACCACGCAGCCCAGCAGGGTGGTGAACCCCGTGTTGAAGGGCTCCGCCTCCTGCCCCCGCAGCGCCACCGTCACGTTCACCTCCCACGTCTCATTGCGCTGGCGTCCCCGGTCCTGCACCATGCACAGGTAAACGCCCGAGTCCTCCGCCCTCGCCGACAGGATCTCCAGGGAGCCGTTGGCGAACACGCGCAGCGAGCCGTTGTCGTTGCCCGGCGCCGCCACGTAAGCCTGCTGGGGCAGGACCCACAGGTAGTGGAGGTCGCGACCTCTCAGCCGGGTCACGCAGTCCAGGAGGAGGGCGTCTCCCACGTAGCCCTGCAGGCTGCTCTCCGCCGCCCCCTGCTGCTCGGCGGGGGGTAGGCTGCAGTTCCCGAAGGAGCCCCCGTGCTCCAGGAAGCGAACCGAGGCGCGCCGGTCCCCGTACAGCCGGCAGGTGTGCTCCCTGCGGAAGTCGTTCACCGAGCCGAAGCCTCGTTGTTCCCAGTGGCGGAACAGGCCGTACATGGAGCAGCCGCAGGTCAGCGTGTTGTTGTGGAGGTAGAGGGCGCTCTGGAGGGTGGCGGGCAGGGCGGAGATCTCCTCCAGAGGCAGCTGGAGCAGCTGATTGGAGGACAGGTCCAGGGTGGACAGGTAGGGGTGCTCCTGGATGGACGAGAAGGGGAACTCGGTGAGATAGTTGTGGCTGAGATAGAGCTGTCTGAGCATGCCCAGGCCAGCCAGCGCCAGACTCTCCACCTTGACGATGTGGTTGTTGAACAGCAGGAGCTCCTGTAACCCTGGCAACTCCAGGAACCAGTGCCGATCCAGCAGATCCAGCTGATTGGACGAGAGGTCCAGGTGCCGGAGACCCAGGCTGGCGTTCTGGAAGGTTTTGGGCTCCAGGCTGCTGAGGCGGTTGTGAGCCAGGCGGAGGGTGTGGAGGCGGGGCAGGGAGGAGAAGGCGCCGGGCACCAAGGCGACCAGCAGGTTGTGGTTGAGGTCCAGGGTGGCGGTGGAGGGGGGAAGCAGGGAGGGGAGGAGCTTCAGACCAGCCGCGCTGCAGCTCAAAATGTCCGAGGCGCAAACGCAGGCAGACGGACAGCTGGCCTCGGCCAATCGCAGCAGGGGGAAGAACAGGAAGTAGCCTATCGGCACCAGAGGCGCAGTCACGCCACCGGCACGGGCCATGGCGCTCAGAGGAGGATTGTGGGTAGGGGATGTGCAGCCAGATCTCCGCAGGGTTGCGTGAGGTTGTAAAGTGTTTGTGATTAGATCCTCAGTCAATACGGGAAGAGAAGAGAGATCTGATTCAGCTCCATCAGTCAGAGCTGGGAGACAGTGACTTCCTCAGGAGTTAGGTTCTCTCTGCAGCTCGACGGTGTCACTGTGAAGACTCCTCTCTAGGGTTTACAGCTGAGAACTGACGCTGGCAGGACGACCCACTGTGCTGCACTCCACGACCATACTAGAGGGAGGGGGAGGAGGGGGGGATGGGGGGATGGGGGAGAGGAGAGGAGAGAGACATGGGAGAGGGATAAAGATAGAAAGAGGGATGGAAGGAGTGGGAGAGGGAAAGTGGAAGCAGAGGGTGAAGGAGAGAGAGAGGAAGGGAAGTAAAAGGCAATTAGCAAATGGAACGCAAATGGAATGCGGTTCAAGTTCAGTCTGTCTAAATGCCTGTTTTAGTGAAGAGAACACCGTCCCCTTCCTTCTCAACCTGTACACGAGGATTTTTACAGTAGATTGCATCACCACAAACAACCTTGGCTTGAAAATCTGGTCTCTCACCTCCACGGAGTCCATTAATGCCAACGTCCCGTTCTGTCAAACCGGTTGCTAGGACTGCGACTCGCTTTGTGAAACCACGTGGAGGAGAAGCCACGATTTAAAAAATAAAATCTAAAAACTCAACCTTCAAAAATGAGAGATAGATTTTTTTAAGTAGGCGCAAACATTCAGCTCCTCTGGTTGTGTGTTTAGTTCTTCCAAGTCAAATAGAGCATGGTGCTTTCAATCATCTGTTCAACAAAAGCTTTTTGGTCCGTCCTGACTGGGTGGCTGGCTAACGGTTCCCAGATGGAACGTGTCTTTTTTCCAGGGTTCCCTCCCCTTCTCAGGGCCCTATCTGCTTAGAACACGGGATGGCTTTAAGAGAAGTCAGCATTCTGTCCACTTGGCTTAACACAATCACGCAGTCAATTTCACAAGCGTTTAAGGTTTCCCATCCATTCTCGCTTACACACAAGCAGCTTTCTCTCTCTCTCTCTCTCTCTCTCTCTCTCTCTCTCTCTCTCTCTCACTCCCTCTCTGACTCCCTCTCTCTCTTTCTCTCTCTCACTCCCTCTCTCTCTGACTCCCTCTCTCTTTTTCTCTCTCTCTCTCACTCCCTCTTTCTCTCTCACTCCTTCTCAGTCAATACGCCATCCCTCCTTCCTAGCGTGGACATGAGTGTTTGTAGAAGCGAGCGGTGTGGAAGAGTGTAATCCCATCCAGGTGGATTCAGCTCCAGGTTAGCCTCCCCGTCTCAGATAGACGCTCCCGCCAGGGTCCTCCCACCTCCGACCACAGTCCACCTATCAGACACAAGTTTCTGCTCCTCTCGTTTCCCTCCTCTCTTCCCTGCTGCAAACAGCTGGAGGTGTGAGGTTTGTGGAAGCTGTTGCTTCTCTCTCCTCCGAGGCTCCGTCAGACAGGCTACGGTGTGGCTCAGAGCAAGCTTCTGGGGTTTTCCTCGGAACAGCGCGACACAGCACTCTTCACTACACCCTGCTGCTCCTTATATACCTCCCTCTCTCTCTCTCTCTCTCTGTCTCTCTCTTTTTTCTTCCTGCGTTCTCTTGTGTTGTCTTCCTCTCCCTCTCAGCGGTGCTTCATCTTCCTCTCTCTCAGCTGTGTGTGTCGTCTCTCCTCCCCTGCTCTTCACTTTATGGCGTTACTGCCTCCTCCATCCTCTGCCCTCCCCCCGCCTCTCTTTCCCTCCCTCACGCTCTCTCTTTTCCTCTCTCCCTCCTTTCCCCCTGTATCTCTCAGCCTCTCTCTCTCGCTCTCGCTCAGTGTCTCTTCCTCTCTTTCTCTCCCTCCCTCTCTCTTTTTCTGTGTTCAGTGTAAACAAGCAGCATGCTTTTCCAGAGGAGGAGCCTAGTGAGGGGGGGGGGGATTTTACTAATGTATGATTGGCGCTAGGTTCAGAGGAATATAAAAGAAGGAAATCTCTCCTCTCCTTCACTATACTGTTTACAGTGACGTACATGCTGTCGATTCATGTTATGTCCGTGGTATTTTCTAATAAAATTACATTTGGCAAATTAATGTGTTCTTAATATTTGAAACCTCTCCTTCTCCTCTCCCCTCCCCCTCTTTTCCCATTCATAATCAGTCGCTTTCATTGATGAATTGTATTTTCATTGGGCATCCTGTGTGTGTTTTAGCCGGGTTTGCTCTGTAAACATCCAGTGTGGTTCTGGCCCAAAGGTTTCCACCGGTGTGTGGTCATGGTCTTCCATCCACTAATGCAGCCGTCCAGGTTCTCTGAGGACATACGCAACCACAATCTCTCATCTTTCCCATTCTGTCTGTTTCCCTCTCTCTCTCTTTTCTTTCTATTTCTCTCTTTTCTTTCTCTCTCTTTTCTCTCTATCTAGATGTGTTTCAATGGGCATGACAGCCATTAGCGGTTGTCCATGTGACTCTCCCCATTAGCAGTGATTGGACAGTATAGTATTATCTTGCAAAGGTTCCATTTAAAAGCCATGTAAACAAATGTACCTAGGTTGTAACCACACTCCTGTTCCTACGCATGTTTCTGTAGTGTGTGTGTGTGTGTGTGTGTGTGTGTGTGTTTAGACTGGGAGCTGTCTCTGCCTCTTGGTTGTAGTGGCCCTTACAGCCTGGTCTGCTGTCAGAGTGTGTTAACACTGCCAGGGGCCGCAGTCGACTCCCACACACACACACACACACGCTCTGCTCTTTCAAATAACTTTTTATTTGAACAATAATTTGATCAATCATTTATTTATTGGAAGTTACTCCCTCGCCATGGCTATCGCTGCCACTGTTTTTGTCAACAAGACTCATTTTCCGTGATTGATATTTGCTACTCCACTCGAGGTGCTCAGTGTATTTTAGTGGGCGTATTTCTCCGCAACTTCCTGCTGCATCACAGAAATTAAATGGACTGCTGTTCCTAATTATTCTCTATCGATATTATCGACATTATTTAAAATGAATTAATGTCACAATATCTTTATTGAGGGAAGTCATTACTGATTTATCGCCTAGCCCTAACCCAAACGTTCAAAACAACCCCAAATAAATACACACCCACATACACATTAAAGGACAGACACACACGCACACACACACACACACCAGTTGGACAATCCTCTCTAGCCCTCCTCCCTCCAGCTTGTTGGTGGCCTGCAATGTTTGTGTGTCACAGTGGCAGGCTATCATTAGAGTCTCCAGTGGCCAGAGGTGTGTGTGTATGTGCCTGTGTGAACACGTCTGGTCTACTGGCCTGAAAACACAGTGGTGGTTTAATGCTTTTCTTCCAGACTGCATTGTGTCAGCTGTGAAGGACCCTGTAGTCCATCATTGTAGAGATGGAACAGAATGAAGTCTGAAGGGCTGTTTTTGAAACATACATTGTGTGTGTGCGCATGGGTAACATTAAGAGACTGAGAAGATTGGTCAGAGGACAACAAAGGCAGACAGACAGACAGACAAACAGACAGACAGACAGACAGACAGACAGACAGACAGACAGACAGACAGACAGACAGACAGACAGACAGACAGAGATAGACAGACAGACAGGTACAGACAGACAGGTACAGACAGACAGGTACAGACAGACAGGTACAGACAGACAGGTACAGACAAACAGGTACAGACAGACAGGTACAGACAGACAGGTACAGACAGACAGGGAGAGACAGACAGACAGACAGGTACAGACAAACAGGTGCAGAAAGACAGTTAGACAGACAGACAGACAAACACAGACAGGTACAGACAGAGAGAGAGAGACAGGCAGATAGGTACAGACAGACAGGTACTGACAGACAGGCAGAGATAGTAGTTCTCAGTGTCTCTGATGTATCTAAACTGCCTCCTCTTCATGTCTTTCTAACGTCTCACTTTCTCTCCTCTCTTTATTTGTCTCTCACTCTCTCTTTCTCCCCCCATCTATCTATACATTGCCATCTCTCTCACTCTCTCTTTCTCCCCCATCTATCTATACATTGCTCTCTCTCTCACTCAGACAGTTGTGCATTTGTATAATGAATGACAGTGTGTCAGTGCTTGTGTGTTGTTGCAGTGGGTGGGTGAGTATGAAGTTGGGGATGAATGGAGGGAATATTTGTCCTGGGTCCCTGTGTTTTTACCTTCTGTATGGGCAAGCCAGACTGGCCACGTGACTTCCATTGGCGGCATGCAAAGAGGCAGATTTTCCTCAAGGAATTGGCAGGTTTTGAGTCACCGCAATGTCATTCATGTTTTGGTCAACATCTCCTCGGAGGAATAAATCGAAGCAGGGCTCTGTCCTGTCGTTTACAGCTGAGCTTACCAGCTAGCAGGCTGAGCAATTGTTTCCCTCACAACGAGAGGAGGAAATAACAGAGTAGGTTACAGCAGAGTAGACTTCATCAAGTACTCCTCAATCATTCATTTTTTCTTTCAACCTTTAAAAACTGTTTGTAGAAAATACTTTTAAAAACTTTTGAAACTTTTTATATACAATATTTTTAAAACCTTTAGAAACGTTTTTATTTCAAAATGTCATTTCAAAACGTTTTTAGATTTTTTTTTTTCCAACCTTTCAAAACTTTTTCTTTTCACACAGTTAAAGGAGGGGAGAAGAGAACTGAGAAACCTAAACAGAGTAGAGTACAATAGAGTATAGTAGAGTCCTCATCAAGGACTCATCAATGATGCAAATCGTTTTCAAAACGTTTAAGGAAATGTTTTCAACCTTTGAAATATTTTTTCCCCAAAATTTTTTTTGGGTATCTTTCGAAACATTTTACACACAACTCAACACCAAAATCAAATTTTTTCCTTTTTTGCGCAAATATTATTAAAAACCTTTTCACTACGTTTTTTTAACCTTTCTATTCACACACAACACACCACGCACCACGGCACGAAAATTTTTTTTCAACAAAGCAGCTAGCTAGCATTAGTTAGATATTCTGCTTTTTACATCAGGCTGTGATCTGCCTCTAGGTGGCTTGCTTCAGCCTGGCGTTGCCAGAGTAGAAATCAGAGCTTGATCAGAATGGAGGCGGCAGCGGTTGCTCTCTCGCTTTTGGTGTCTGAAGCCCTTACTCTCACTTTTTGCTCCTAATCTTTCTTTTATTCTCTGAATTTTTCTCTCTCCTGTTCTCCCACTCTCTCTCTCTCCCTCTCTCTCCTTCTCTCTCCTTCTCTCACTCTCTCTCTCCCTCTCTCTCTCCCTCTCTCCCTCTCTCTCTCTCTTCCTCTCTCTCCTTCTCTCACTCTTTCTCTCCTCTCCTCTCCCTCCCCTTTGGGTTCTCTGATGAGGAG
>NC_061068.1:1391478-1472370 GCF_021917145.1 Hypomesus transpacificus | reverse complement strand
AAACTACCACACCTGCTCTTGTTTACATTGTTCAGTGTTCTCAGAACCTTCTGTAGTTTAAAACTCACATGTCAAGAATCCTTATCAGCTAATAATTAAGCAATGTTTGCAGAAACAAACAACAGCGTTCATCCAAGGCTGACAAACAAGGACTTAGAGTACCAGGATTGGATAGTCAGGCGTCTGCTCGGAGCAGATTTTAGACTGTATTTGTTTAACTAATGATGCACACCTCCTCTAATATTTATGTGTGGAGGCATCCTTGATTGTATTGATTCACATTATAAATATGAACATCCCCTGAGTGGATGCGTTAAAATAACGCCTGGTGAATCTTTCAGCTAAAAAGGATGGATATGTACGGATGTATAGGACACATACCTTCACAAAAACCAAAAGCCACTGTCAAAGGGGATTAGACGGGAGGTAGACTGTTCTCAGTCAACATGTGACCTGCAGTACTGAGACACCTGACCAGAGTGACAGGAGGCTTCTGTACCAATTTGATGTATTTACATGATTTTTTATTGTATTATCATTTGCTTGTTTGTTTTTAGAGGGTAAACTGGTATTATTGTACTAATATGAGGTGCATAATATTTTTGGTTGCATGCTTTTATACTGATTGCAATTTAAGCTGATTCTGGCCAATTTAAAGTCATGTTCGAAATGTTAATTTTCACCCTAAAAATAAATAAAAATACAAAGTTGACAATTCAAAACATCAGATCCCTTTCTGTAATATCTCTGTCTAGTTTCTAGGAATCCGTACATAGCTTTGGACTGGAGGCAGGGTGGAGGGACACCAAAACTGTGACCTTCCAAATCCATTACCTGCTTGGGTGTTTTCAAGTGTGGAGAAAAGAGTCGATGCATTACAGTAATAGACATGTAGATTTATGTGAACTTTAGTAGTCAGTGATATGCTGAGAGATCCATGTGGATATGATCTATACACACCACCATTCCCCCGTCCGCAATGGAGAGCTCTTTAAGTAGCTGCCATGTGCATGTTGACTTATCTCCACAGGGGGTTCTTAATTTCTTCATTCTCAAGGTCTGCTTGTCTTCCTTTATGTTCTACTATTCAGAGAAGACTGTCAGTTACTGTCATTAACCTGCCTTGGGCTTCTTTTCAAACCTCGAGCTGTTAAAAAACAACAACTTTGTTCTGTGAATTTGATCAGGCCATAAGTGTGCTGTGTGAGGACATTAGCACATACTGAGTGAACTCATGTTGGAAAGTATCACATCTGTAGTGTAGTTTCAATGTTTAATTCATAATTTCTCAGTCAAGGACCCAGCATCAGCAGTTGGGAGTGTAACAGTTTCATGGACTGATTGTTGTACCACATCAGAGACAGCTCACCTTTAAACAAATTGGATTCAGACACACTGCCTTAGTGAAAATCAAGTCAGGGAGTCAGGTGGCTGAGTGGTTAGAGCTATGGGCTAGTAATCTGAAGGTTGGCTGTTCGATTCCCAGCCGGTGCACATGACTTGTGTCCTTGGGCAAGGCACTTCACCCTACTTGCCTCGGGGAGAATGTCCCTGTACTTACTGTAAGTCGCTCTGGATAAGAGCGTCTGCTAAATGACTAAATGTAAATTTAAAACGTATTGACCAAGTAGGTGATTCTGTAATGTGTTGTATTCCAATGTCTCAGAAACTACAAGGAGGCTTCCAACACCCAATCAAAGGCTTCAATCAAAGTGCACTTGCATTTCAAATAGAGTATTTGATGTTAATCGTGTTAGCTCTTCACTTTGTTACAAACATGAAAATCATTTGTAAAAAATTCTACCATAGACAATGTTCATGAATTAGAGTGCTGGCTATCAACATACCATACACAATAAGGTACTGTATTTAGAATTGTAATTGCAATTCACTTTTTTACAGTAATTGGTCTCGCTCCATCTCAAAGAGTTTGGTTTGAACAGTGTTGGGGACAAACATTTTTTATCACCTTAAAGTGTAGGCTAACACTACCCCTGCTGTGACCCTAATGAGAGGTGTTGATGACATCAGTAGGGGATATCCCTACTGTCCGCTCCAAACCCACAGCTGTGCTACCCAAGCATCCATGTGCTGAGGATAGGTTTACTACTTTAAAGAATTAGCAGCAGTAGTGATAAATTTATCGACCTCCCTGAGGTCCAGTCACTAATTTGCCACTTTTCTCTTTTTCATGGGCCCAAACCAAGATAGATTAGAGGGGAGCTGTTTGTGTGAAGGGCCGGGCAACAACTCACATCAGCAAATCAGCAGTTTTACCAACAATGAATGTCCTTCCCAGCGAGGAGGACTCATTAGCACTGATGTTTCAAATAACTTTATCAAGACCTCCGTCTGTGGTAAGGCAGGTGGAGGTGGGTTAAGGGGGCAAGTGAGTTCGATTAGGAAAGTAAGAGAGAGAGAGAGATAGAGACAGAGAGAGAGAGAGATAGAGAGAGAAATTAAAAAAGAGAGAAGGGGGTGGGCAGTGAAAGCCAGTACATTACAGTACACTAAATCATATTGATCATTGCTAATTACACAAACAATAACCCTAGCAGGAAGCCTTGCCAAGTGCAAGTCTAAATATCAACCCAAGTCAAAACTGCCTGGATCTCAAGTGATTGAGTTACCTTACAGCTTTACATTCAGTCACTTTGTAAGAGACGTTCTGTAAGACAACAACGCTAGACTGTCTCAGAGGACCTTACCGCTCCTCTGTAGACTCTCTTGCTTGTGTGCAGGGAGGGGCTGGGGGAGGATACGACCATTCGAACTCTTGTCATGCGCTTCTTCAGTTTCAACATCTGTTTTCACGGAGCACCCAGACCTGTAGCCAACGCCTCACAAAGGAGGCACAATCTTCACTTTTCGGAGCGGATGATTGCACTGCTTTGTCCAAAGGAAAAAGCTCACTTCTGAGAGCTCTTTTCATGGCTGCTATTGTGTTTGTTTGATGTGACTGGGAGTTATCCTCTGACTGCCTGAGAAGCTCTAATGATTTTTAGAGCAGCCACAGCAAGTTTCACGGGTCGTCCATCCGATGCACTGACATGAGAGGCGCTTGATCTCTTCATGTTGAAGACTAGCTTTTTAACCCTTACTCTCTCTCCTCTCATTCCCACTCACTCACTCTGTTCTTTCCCTCTGCCTCTCTCTCTCTCCCTCTCTCCCCTCCCCCCCCTCTCTCTCTCTCTCTCTCTCTCTCTCTCTCTCTCTCTCTCTCTCTCTCTCTCTCTCTCCATACCATACACTTGATATAATCTGACCCACACAGTATACTATACATATATTATATTGCTCCTATTGAAGGTATATCTGAGTCTTTCAACCTGTGAATGGAACAATCCAATGCATGAATTAATAAACTAATTTGTTCTCTGCGCTAGATAAGGGGGGAGCTAATTAGGTTCTGTGTAATTAAACGAAATTCTCACTTTGGTCTTCCAGGGTTTGTCTTTTCTCTCATCTCTCTATGATTCTCCCCAAAGCACTAATTGACTTTACAGTCAACAGTGTTTGTTGTTTGGAAGTTACTGTAGTCAGAGCAACATTGAATTTATGGCTTCTCCGGCTGTAAATTATTTTTGTAATTCAGTATAGAATTTGAGTTTGTAAAAAATGCTTTTTTCCAGACTTCAAGGAACAAAAATAAGATTAGCTAATGTTTTAAAATTACATAGAGCATTTTTAACAATTTATAATTAGATTGGCTTTATATGTGTGTGTGTGTGCATGTATGTGTGAAAGAGAGGTTAGATCACGTGTCTCCACTGCCTGCGGGCTGATTGCTGCTGGTGAACAGACAGGTAGATTATGGTCTGCCATGTTGTCAGGAAGACACAAGTCTGAGATTCTCTCCTACTTCTCTTCTCGTTTTCCTACACAGATCAAATGTTAGAGCAGCCATGAGTCTCCAGACGGCCCTGCAGCTCTCTACTGACACCACTTATGTGGAAAAGCAATCTTCTAAGGGCAATACATTACTCATGAACTATCTTCCTCAATCTCCCTCTCTCCTCCTCTCTCTTCCTATCTACTGGACCTTTCTCCCACTCTCCTCTTTTCCCTCTCTCTCTCTCTCTCTCTCTCTCTCTCTCTCTCTCTCTCTCTCTCTCTCTCTCTCTCTCTCTCTCTCTCCATCCTCCCTCATGTTTCCCTCAGTTGCCCCTTTCCTTCCACCAGGCACTTTGGTCTTCATTCCCCACAAAGCACACACACATGCATGTGAACAAGCACACACATTAGTACATACACACATATACACACACACTTACATAAAAAAGCACACAGCATACACACAGACAAGCACACACATAGTACCAATACCAACCATGTCAGGAACATATTGATCAGTCTTCTTATATTACCTGAAACATCTTGGTAAAGACATGACCCATATAACCATACAAGGACCATAAAAAACTTTTTCAGATATACCTCATACTGCCACCTTCAAGCAAGAGAGTCAAAGAGACGTGTTTGTCACACGCACAGTATAACTGTGTAAAGACATAAATCATTCTGTGTTGAACAAACACAAAACAGATTAGGGTTAAGGGCTGGGTTACGGCTACTCTCATCCCACGACAGGGTTAGGTTGAGGTGTGGGAAACTGGTCAGAGGTAGGATTAGGATCACAGCTGACTATAACCCTAACCTTCACCCTAGCCCTAACCCCAACAGTTTCAGGGTTGGGATTGGGGTTGGGCTATGGCTAACCTTAAGTCTCGGCCTACGAGAAACATGGGGGGAGGTCTGGTAGCAGGGTCAGACGAACGATAAAGGTCACGGCATTCTAAACCTCTAACCCTAACCGTAACCCTAGAAACAGGATAAGGGTTAGCAAAATCTTATCCTCAGTTGGAGCTTCATTCACACAGCACCCTTAGCTTCCTGTTAGCTCTTCAAGCTCAGACACTCCAAAGCGCTTCAACAGACTCTATCCGACAGGTGCCTAGTTACATCCTGATTGCATTGCTCTGAAACGAAGGGCACCAATAAATGGTGTGGTATTTCTTCTTGGAGAATGGCATTGCCTTTCACCGAGGCCTGAAATTAATTTTCGCCAGGAGAGAATTCAGCCGGGTGGAGAGAGAAGGGAGACTGGTCCTGGAGTTAGGGAACTGTCTGGATCAGATCCTGCTCTTTGGTACAGAACACATTCACTGTGCAACCATCTATCTGACTTCGCCACTCGTGTTTCACCTATATCTTTATACAGATTTCATGGTGTTAAACAGCTAAAATTGAAATGAGTTGGATTTTCTTTCTTGAATTGGAACTGACAGAGCTGACATGCTTAAATCAATGTCTGCTGTAACGAAATCCCATGCAACTATAGATTAGATTAAATCAATGTTGTTACTTTAATGGTTCAAGGCATCAAAACCATAATGAAGAATGGGGATTTAGGAGAATGTTCACTTGCTCCAAAAAAAGCTCCAAAATAATGATTGGATATTTACATATACATAAGCTAGTTTCATCAAGCCCTGTCCTTGTACTGAAAATGTATGTATTACAGCCTTTTCTAACCTACAGTCACACACCATTAACTCCTTCTGCCACACAGCTGTGAAGCTACGTCAAACCTGTTCCATGTAATGTATGGTAAACATTCATAATTACAATCAGGCCTACAATTATGTGCAAAACCCCTGCTGGCTCATGTATCAAAAATACCTGAATGAATGCATTTCTTTGTCCGTGAAAGAAAAAAGGTGGTTTACAGAACAAACCTCTGTAGAAATATATACAGTAAGTTATGTTCCTCTCTTCATTGTATAACCTCAGTAAATCTGAGCTGCAAACAGTAATGTCTTCCCTTGTGGATTCAGACCCAATTCTAGCTCATGATGTGGAGTTCATTAAGATGACTGATATGCAGAGTCTGTCAGCACAGAGGAATACAGAGTTTGACTAAAGGAAAAGGATAAATACCCTACGGAGGTCAGAAAACGTGTCATCCTCCCAGTCCTCTCTCTCTCTCTCTCTCTCTCTCTGTATCTCTCTCTCTCTCTCTCTCTCTCTCTCTGTATCTCTCTCTCTCTCTCTGTATCTCTCTCTCTCTCTCTCTCTGTATCTCTCCCTCTCTCCCTCTCTCTGTATCTCTCTCTCTCTCCCTCCCTCCATCATTTCCCTGTCAAGACGTGAACTGCAATTTATCGTCTTTGTGCACGAATCTTCAATGAACTGCACAGAGAATAGTAATTACTGGGAGGTGTTTGCTAACACTTTTTTGTATCATTTAAATAGACCTATCCACACAAGCCATAGTGACATCTGGGCACATTGCCAGTCTCAGTCCTGATGGAAGCGGGGCAACTCGGACAGTGTTCCTGGACCTGACAACGGACAGGGCTGTGACAGCAACACGGCGTAGTACTGACAGTGTGCAGGGCCCAATCCACATGAGTAGTTATTTAGGCGTTGACACAACAGTTGTGGACCGGGATGTCAATCTCGTTGACAAAAACAACATGTCAGACCTATCAAACGTGTGTAATATTTGTAACATTCTGGGATAATTGAAGTATTCAAATTGAAGGCTGGAACTAGTTTTTCTAACTGCATCACCAGTTGAATACATATTCCAAATGATTAGAAAATACTACACTGAGTGCATTGATTTCAGTCGCACATTCATACGTACTGCAGAGAAATCTGCCTGTATGGCTATATCTGGCACATTTACATGATGGAACCAAGTGTTCATGTTAATTAATGTGCACAATCCCTTCTTCAAAAAAAACTTCAACATAAACATGCACAAGCATTATAATTAGACTGGAGGATGGTTACAATCTTGAAGCTCATCGGTGTTGAGAACAGCCCCCACCCAGAACCCGTCATCTTAACTGTGCAACCACACTCCCCGCACTGAAGCCAGAAGACACTGTGTTGCTATGGTAGTAAGCCCCAGAAACACGTTCCCTGGTGGTGGAATTCTCCTTCTGTTCTGACAGCTGAGGATTCTCTTCTGCGTCAGTCTGTCTTCTAAGACGTTTTTCCTCCTGCTCCTCTCCTCTCTCCTACTTGTCCTCCTCCTCTTCTCTCCTCCTTTTTCTCTTCCTCTCCTCTTCCTCTCCTCTCATCTCCTCTTCCTCCTCTCCTCTTCATCCTATCCTCCTCCTCTCCGCCTCCTCTTCTCTCATCTCCTCTTCCTCCTCTCCTCCTCCTCTCCTCTTCATCCTATCCTCCTCCTCTCCGCCTCCTCTTCTCTCCTCTTCCTCCTCTCCCCCTCTTCTCTCCTCTTCCTCCTCTCCTCTTCCTCCTCTCCTCCTCTCATCTTCTCTCCTCTTCCTCCTTTCCTCCTCCTCTCCTCTTCTTCTCCTCCTCTCCTCTTCCTCTCCTCTTCCTCCTCTCTTCCTCTCCTCTCCCTCCTCTCTTCCTCCTGTCCTCCTCCTCTCCTCTTCTCTCCTCTTCCTCCTCTCCTCCTCCTCTCTTCCTCTTCTCTCCTCCCAATAACAACACTGAAACACTCCCCTGCTGCACGATTCACACCTATCTGGATCTCCCACCCCCGTCTGTCTCCTGGCTGCCTCGTCTTGGTCAGACTAGGTTGTCACGATCCCAAGACAAACATCCACCAGAGAGAGCAGGATATCTTGAGAATAGAGAGATCGGATTCTCTTGAGAACCAAGACACGTCAAATTGTCTTGAGAATGGAAAGACCCTGGCCTGATAGGGTGAAATCCATCCTCATTCAGGCTGGGGCGACAGAATTTCTCATTTAGAGATTATCTGGCTACTGGTGAAGCTTGAGAAGTTTGAGGCTGTTTGTGTGTGTGTGTGTTTGTTTGTGTGCGTGGGTGTGTGTGTTTGTGTGTGTGTGTGTGTGTGTGTGTGTGTGTGTGTGTGTGTGTGTGGGTGTGTGTGTTTGTAGCCTGCTGGTGTGGTTCCAGTACTCACTCGTGGGTGAGGTAACATTGGGGGGAGCTAATCATTTGTCTGGCCTTTCTAAAGCATGCCAGGAGACATAAGCTACACCCCACGTCACACCTGCCTTTGGTCAAAGCACAGACCGGGAGGTAGGGCTTGCTAGAGTGTTTATTCCGTAGCTAAATCACTTTGTTGTGTCTCTGTCTGAACATGGACTTTCAGCAGATATAGAACCGCATGGTGTTTTCTTTCACCACAATGAAAAAGCCTTTGGCCACTGTGATTTCGTCCGATGTCAATGTCTCTCTGTGTCTCTGTGTCTCTGTGTCTCTGTGTCTCTGTGTCTCTGTCTCTCTGTGTCTCTGTGTCTCTGTGTCTCTGTGTCTCTCTGTCTCTGTGTCTCTGTGTCTCTGTGTCTCTGTGTCTCTGTGTCTCTCTGTCTCTGTGTCTCTGTGTCTCTGTGTCTCTGTGTCTCTGTGTCTCTGTCTCTCTGTGTCTCTGTGTCTCTGTGTCTCTGTGTCTCTGTGTCTCTCTCTCTCTGTGTCTCTGTGTCTCTGTGTCTCTGTGTCTCTGTGTCTCTGTGTCTCTGTGTCTCTGTGTCTCTCTCTCTCTGTGTCTCTGTGTCTCTGTGTCTCTGTGTCTCTGTGTCTCTGTGTCTCTGTGTCTCTGTGTCTCTCTCTCTCTGTGTCTCTGTGTCTCTGTGTCTCTGTGTCTCTCTGTCTCTGTGTCTCTGTGTCTCTCTCTCTCTGTGTCTCTGTGTCTCTGTGTCTCTGTGTCTCTGTGTCTCTGTGTCTCTCTCTCTCTGTGTCTCTGTGTCTCTCTCTCTGTGTCTCTGTGTCTCTCTGCCTTTTTATGCCACCAGACGTGGGGACACTTGGAGCCGGTGTATTTGGGTGATTAGTACTCGCTTAGTATCATTGGATTTTTGTTGGAGAGTAAACACAATTTTACCAGCAATCTCACAAGAGGCTTCAAAGTTGCCCACAGATAACCAACTGAGACCCGCAGGGAAGACATGAAATGTAAGAAACCTTAGGAGGAGGAGGAAAGGAAATAGGGTTTGATACTGCGGAGGAGTAGGGGTCGGTTGGGGTGACCTACCAGTTGTATCTGAGCTTGTGCTGAAGGTCAGCTGTTAGACTAAAGAGATCAGAGATACGTTTTGACCTCCCACTGTTAAACCGCTGCTTACGTCAACTGTCAAACTAACTTGCGTCAACCATTTGTTTTTGTTCGTTCAAGGGTAGGAAAATAGAAAAAGTTGAAAGTATACAGTTTGCAGGGCAATCGCCTCCACCCACACTTGTTTAGAATAATTTAACTTATTGAAATGGCATCACAACCCTCCTCTGGTCTTCAAAGAGCATTTCATGAAAATTCTGCTTGCATCTCTTGCTCGTTTTCTCTCCATGTCTCCCATTCCTACATCGCCTCCAGCATGCTAACAGAGTCTCATTGTATTAGGGACAGGTTCTCTTAATAATGAGATGTACCTGGACTGCACACAGCCTCCAGTTAGCTGGTGAAAACAGACACGCTGCTCCTAATGAGCTGTAGCCTTGCCTGGCCTTGCCTGGCTTAGCCTGAGCCAAAATTCAATTTGGTGCTATAATATATTAATATACATATTCATATAAATTTTCATATTTAAACAAACACCTGAACTGTTTATACTATATTGAAGAGGAGGACTAGAGCTTTCTAATG
The DNA here is from genome assembly GCF_021917145.1 of Hypomesus transpacificus. Lineage (NCBI taxonomy): Eukaryota > Metazoa > Chordata > Actinopteri > Osmeriformes > Osmeridae > Hypomesus > Hypomesus transpacificus. The sequence goes on along the minus strand of NC_061068.1, from coordinate 1,462,781 downwards.
ATATAATTTAAGGCAAATCATCCTTTATAAATCACATTTCACACAGCAATGTTTTTACACAAATCCTTTCCGTCTGCTATAATTCATCAGACAACTTCATTTTCAAGTTCAACCACTTTTATTACAAGATAGAGGAAAAATTAGAGCATATGGAATACACATATTGATGTGGGCAATGTAAAACAGCAAACAGATTGTTAAAAAATGATGACATTAGTGATTGGTGGAAAAAAAAGGGATAAACCAGAATTCCCCCAAAATTATTATTATTCACGCCCAGTAACCCTTTAACCAGTTAAATGTGCTTTAAGCTTATGTTGTCACGAGTATCTGGAAGTTTTCAGAAATAAAATCGGTGATTGGACGGCTAAGGTATTAATGCAGGAACCATGGGAATAATTGTGCCCATATTTGAATCGTCCGGCAAGAAAGGGCTAGCCCAGATACGCTCATCTGTTATCAGCCAATTATGTAACCATACATTGTAAACCAATAGAATGTGATGTCTAACAGATGCTGTCTGGAGTACAAAATTGTGTAGCTTACTACAAAATACAAAAAATATACATATTGCATTAGCCTGACGTTGTCATACTCATAATTCTAGTCAGAATATGAGTCTGAAAACTCTCCGTTGGGCTGTGACTACGGGGCGTGTTTCAACCGAACTCGTAAAACAAATGCGTCTTCGCTCAATTGGATAGACCTACAACCAATCAGAGCAACGTAATATGTTGTTTGTTGAAAACGAATTCAACCCAAGCGCTCTTTTGTGACGTTGTTGATTACGTTACTGTTTATCATCTGTCCATCATCGTATAAAGCCCGCCCTGGTAATTTAATTGGTACGCCCAGATTCTGCCTTTCTGTAGTTGTTCCCCAATACGAGACCCTCCAGACCCAACTTCCCGACCAAATTTTATGGTGGGCGGGGAGAAGTTGGGCTGGCAGCCAGGCTAATATTGCATAGCCTCATGTTTCCATGTATTGTGAAGGTCTGTGTCAACTGACCTAAACCCCAACACATTTTTTTAAGATTTGTTACTTCCATACATCTTCGGACAACACTTTGAGAGGTTTTTTGATGTTCCATGTCAGTTGGTTGGATGACTAATGTGGGTCCTGAGTCAGACAGCTGGTGAGTAATACCTGGCCTTTCATCCACAGACTGAGACCACACACGGCCATGATGACTCATCATATGTAGTTAATATGTAGTACGTGTCTGTCTGATCATATAGTGAATTACCTTGTGGGGCCTCTGCAACGGCCAGAGCTGAGACAGACGAGTGTTGGTAGCTGTGTTGGTCTGATTCCACAACCCACACCTCCCCGTCTACTAGAGACTACAGAAAGACTTAAAGTCTGTGTAACATTACAGTCACTTGCATGTATGCGCTCAGGTTTCGTTGTTTGACGTATTTGGAATAGGCCTAACAAAACAGCATAGGCCTAATTGTACTACAAAAAAAGAGACATCATCAGATGAATCATTCATCTGGACCAGTTACACGGACACTTCACACTTAGTGGTGCTACCATTTACATTAAAATGTTGTCATTTAGCAGACACTCTTATCAAGAGCGACTGACAGTAAGTACAGGGACATTTCCCCAAGGCAAGTAGGGTGAAGTGCCTTGCACGGGTGTCCAGTGCGATTTACTTCATAAGTGAAAACGATTTTAAATTTGTGGAACGTGTTTTACATTTGTGGATCGCGTTTTACATTTGTGGATCGTCATACGCAATCGCAATAGTTTTGGTCCCGTTTTGACTCTAGCGTCAAATCGGGGCCAAAAGTCACGTGCGTCAAATTGGTGACAAAAGTCACATGATCTAAGGTCAGCTTTTTAATGCCCTATTTGTGAAACTTTATGGCACCAATTTTACGCAATCCCCTTAAAAATGTCTTGCAAACATGTAGTTAGAAAAAACCTCATAGGCAAATCAAAATGCGATTGTTTGTGGACAGTTAATCACATTTGTGGATCTTGATTTACATTTGTGGAAAGCAAGTACATTTGCGGAACATGTTTTACATTTGCGAAACACGTTTTACATTTGCGGAACACGTTTTACGTTTGCGGAATACGTTTTACATGTGTGGATTGTCCTATACGCATTTGCAATATTTTTGGCCCCTTTTTGAGCCCATTTTAATTGACTTCCCCATTTGAAGTGCTGATGACGCTAAGAAACTTTTGCTTTAGGACGGAAACTTTCTCTCATTCCGTTTAGTTTGAATTCCGTCGCCATGGTAACACAAAGAACATAACTGCATGATTTACCTGCGTTGGGTAACTTGTCTGCCTGGTGTTCAGTAGAGCAAAAGTGACTAAAGACTTATTAGCATGAGGGTTCATTAAGGACGTTATTCTAAATTACCATTGAAATACATGTACACTTACAGTAGGCCTATGTTGTAAAATTTTTTATGTTTTGACAACACTGAAAGAGAGCATGTTAACTGAGTGTGAGCACTTTTCTAGCATGCGTGAAAGCTTTATAATTATTTTAATTAGAGCTTTTCAGTTGTGTAAGCGAGCATGTCATTGTTCAAGTTTGTGTGAGAGTATGTTTCATGTAAGCATTTTACACATATATGCATGGGATTTTTGGTATAGTATGTGAATGAGTTTGGTTTAATATCTGTTTGTGAGAGTTAAAGTACATGTGTATGGTAATTCAGAATAATATTGCTAATGGGCTCTTGTACCTTAGTGTCCATGTTCAACAGTACAGTGAACAGGCGCGACAGGTAGCCGGCCATTAGCTATTCTCTGTCACAGCAGGCGCCTGTCGCTACTGTACGGGACGTTTCATTGGTCAGGGAAGAACTGGAGAGCCAATGAAATGTCAGACTGATGGAAAGGGAGTGGTTTGGGAATTGATTTGTAGGTCTTATAGAAAACATTCCAGGTAGAAAATACTCAGTAGGAATGAGAGTTGGCACCTGCTGGTTAATATTAAAGGACTCGCAGGAAAAGAGATTAACTAAAGGGGACTTCTGTGAAACACTGGCCAGGAGTGTGTGGATGGCTGTACAAGTCTGGTTTATAGTGTTACGTTATTTGTAATTAGATACATTTACATTTAGTCATTTAGCAGACGCTCTTATCCAGAGCGACTTACAGTAGGTACAGGGACATTCCCCCCGAGGCAAGTAGGGTGAAGTGCCTTGCCCAAGGACACAACGTCATTTGGCACGGCCGGGCATCGATCTGGCAACCTTCAGATTACTAGCCCGATTCCCTAACCGCTCAACCATCTGACTCCATAAAAAATAACTCCATAAAATACTCCTTAATAAGATAAATAAAGGTGAAACAAACATTTAAAATACGTGTAACCAACACAATCCCCTCTCAGCAAAATAAAACCTCCTAACTACACTTCAGATATTAAACTTTAATTACAATAGGTCCTTGAGTGCAATGGAATTTAATACCCACTTAGAACCTTCAGAACTCTTCACCTCTCACACGAGAAAGGAACTAAAAAGATCACCTACAATCAAAGGCAGGAGTTAAGGCTGGTCTTGTCTATTAGAGAGGGGGAAATAGGAACATATTTTTCTATTATTCACGTTCATGCCTAAACCCAGGAGTGTGTTAAGACTCACGTGTCTTTGCATTGAGTTATTGCAGTGTCATAAATTGATTAAGGTTTCCAAATGGACCGGTAAGGAATGTAATTTTGCACTGTTCAGCTGGTCTCACTTTGTGATATGATCATTAATTTGTATTACAAAGATTCTCAAATACAGATCATTCTCTGTGTTTTGTTTTGTGGCAGGGGTCATAAATCAAATTTTTCGCTACAGGGAGTAACAAGATGTTGCCTCCCAAATCAATTAATCATATTAAGGCTGTCACAACTGCATTTTCACTCAGTATCAGGATACTAGTACAATAGCTAGTAATGTAGTTACTGTACCATGAACCTGTGCCAGAAACAGGCATGTGCAGGCAAATGCAATAATACTAGAACATTATTATTCATGAAGTAAATGATCATTTACAATGACAAAAATTAATACACATTGAAGAATGAATTTCCATTATACATACATTTACTGCATATAAACTCTAAACCTTTATTTAGAGCAGTGGGTCACCGTCTAAAAACAGTGTTACCATGGGCTCTGAGTAAACAAGATTTTTAGTAAGAGAGTCCTTGTCCAGGGAGCATGGAGGAAAAGATAACGAGTTCACCTGGCCTTGATCGCTGGAACGTTAACAGTGTCTCACTCTCTAATCGACTGCTGTTATTTACTTGCTAATGTCCTCTTTCCATGATTCTATCCCATCTCCCTCTCTCTCTCTCTCTCTCATCTCTCTCTCTCTCTCTCCCTCAACCTCCCATCTATCACTTTCCTTCCCCCCATCCTCTCTCTTTTCAACCCTCTCTCTCCCCCCCCCCCGCTCTCTCCAGCTATGCCTCTCTCTCTCTCTCTCTCTCTCCTTCTCTTTCTCTCTCTCTCTCTCTCTCTCTCTCTCTCTCTCTCTCTCTCTCTCTCTCTCTCTCTCTCTCTCTCTCTCTCTCTCTCTCTCTTTGTCTCTCTCTCTCTCTGTCTCTCTCTCTCCTTCTCTCTCTCTCTCTCTCTCTCTCTCTCTCTCTCTCTCTCTCTCTGTCTCTCTCTCTCTCCTGGCATAGACAGAGCGGTCCATTATCAGGTGTGCCATGACGGAACATTACTCAGTAGGGGACACTGAGGAGGACTGGGGAGACCCAGGCCATCTGCCACCGTGTCACCTCCGCAGGATGGATGACGAGAGTCCACTGTGCCCAGCCAGAAGGCAACATGGAGGGGTCTGGATCTGCCGTTGCAGAGCTTCAGTGGAGCTTTTACAACCTTTGGAAAACCCCCTCTATCCATCCCTCACAACATCCCACCAATGCTAGACTAACATTTGCTCTTACAGGCTGTGTGGTTGTGGCGCTCGCTGTCGTACAGTACAACGAACAATTAGGTGTCAAGTGCCTGGGGTGGTCAGACCTCCTTTTACAGCTTTTTGATTGGTTATAAGTGACTGTGTCTGACAAGTCACTCTAGTCTAATATTTTTCGTTCATAGGGTTTGGTTGTCATTGACGAGCCAGGCTCCTACCCACGACACATACTCTGGATCACATCAGAGTCTCCATTAGGGCTTGTTGTTGTGTTTCTCAGGAAACTGTAAGGAAATGGCTGATGTCCAGACGTTTAATTATGCATCTGAAACATCAGTGTTTGTGTTGTAAAGTGCTGTCTTGTCTAAGATCTGTTTCTAAGAGGAGGAGTGGGCTTTGTAGCTCTGATCCCAAGAGATCCCTGGGAAACCATCCCATAATGAAGTGATATGACTTATATAATTGGCATGTATAAAACATAAATGTCAGCATCAGTCAGTAATTATGAAAAGGGATTTCTCAGCAAAAGCATGATGCGTTCCAAGACTACAGTAGTCAATGGTAGTGATTGATCCTAACCTAAAATGTAAACATCATTGGACCAATAACATTCACAACAACAAACACGAATATTCGATTTCAACTCTCACCGGAGAATGCGATGGCTGTCTATTCAAAGTCATCGCACCCATTTTATTTCTGTTGAAGGGTTTTGTGACTGGCTATCCATGGTCTCCAGGTGATATTTTTGAGACTCTGTGTGTTTGTGCGCGTGTCTGTGTGTGTACGTGTGTGGGTTTTTGGGTGTGTAGGTGTGTGTGTGTGTGTGTGTGTGAAAGAGATTTGAAGGGATAGTAGCTCACTGAGGCTAGAAAACATAAAAGCCCTCTTTTGTTTATCTCAGCTTGCTAACAAATCACTGCAGCCTTGTCTCCTACGGTGTTCCCAAGAGGTGTCAAATCAGAACCAATTGCCGTAAACAGAGAAACCCAGATAATTGATAACGCACAGCCATGACAACTTCCTTTTCGAGGTTATTAAACTTCATTCACTTTGAGGTTGGTCTTGTAGTTTGGAAAAGGAAAAACTTCTCTGTAGCCCACATTTAACACCTTAAATCCACAGTTGGACATAGGTTTACATCTAGGTTTGGGTTAGAGTACTGTAATGTTTGTGTTATAGGTTACCGCACAGTTTCATATCTTTCCGTTTTTCAGTGATAGAATCCCTACCAATCACCGTAAGAATAGATTGGCCTCGAGCAAGACTACTTCTATCACACCAGGGCAATATCTTGCAACACCTGGTTGCCAGATCTGTTTCTGTGTGTTGCAGGTAACCTAACATTCTTAAATCTGGCAACCAGACTCAATAGTGTATTAGAAATATCAGGTGTCTTGGAATGTTGAGAACGGTTCAATAGATTTTTGCTACTAAAAATAAAAGGCTTAGTAATGTAGTACCTCTGGCTACTTCTGTATGACTACGAGGACTCTTACGGCCAAGGGCCTAACACCTTAGATGTTAAGTAGCCCTCCTGCTTCTTATCCAATTTCCGTCTTGGAATGATTTCGAAAAGGTCAGAGATGAAATACGTATATGTCAGATGAAGCTAATTTATTTTAAAAGTTTGAAAAATAGCCGCAATCTATTTGCGGTCTCTCGAATTAGTCTTGGACTCGAGCTGCCTTTGCAGTTTCCAAAACATATAACAACCCATGACAGCTTTAGCTGGACAAACAGTTCTGCAGATTTGACTCCACCACACAGTCCCTTTTACATCCGGGCTACTTGCTTAGCATAGCAACTTCCATTACAACTCAAATCGATTCTCTCCTTGACTTTGATGGCGTTGTTTACTTGTCCTTATCGATACTTTTGTTTATTCAATGTCGCGTCTCTCCCTCAGTCCCAACTGGCTCATAATTAATCTTGTTCGTTTTTTCTCCCCTCGTGTTCGTTGTAATCAAAGGACCAATCACGGTTCACGCTGCGTCTCAGAGTTTTCATCAAAGGTCAGGGAGTTGGAGGGAATAGAGGCGAAGTGAGAGTGCAGCACCAAATTGGCTTGTAATCAGAATGTATTCCACCCGTTATGAGCGTACAACCTCATCAGTCTTCGCATCTCCAGCTGTGCAGATAGCGTGACTTAGGAGCTAATGTAGGAGCTAATATCTAATATACAGTATATTCACTGTTGAACATTTTTACAAGAAAATGTATGAAGAAAGTACTTGTTTTTTAACCGAAACAGCAATTTAACTTTTGTTTGCAGGAATTTGGTCCTAATGTTGTGTTTTCAGAATATTCCATTACTATATCTTTTCCCAGTTGTAACTTCATGTGAACAAGTTAAAATATATACTTCTTAGCTTGATGAAACTTTTCAAGAAAAAAGGAGGGATTTGCAATTGAATTACACTTTTCTAACAGAGACCTTTTCAATCCCAGTAACACAATGGGACACAGTTTGGGCCTGGAGGCCAATCTTTGTTGGTCCTGTCCACGCTACAACCGTTCCTTACTTCTTTGTTGATGCCCTGGTTCTCACTCTCAGCAGTGCGTCTTGTAAACTACCATACCCAATCTTGCTTGTGAAATTCTTGTTGAAGGTGTGTTGTTCATTGCTTTTCAGAAAGACTAGGTGGAGCTGGTTCAAAATCCACCTCCCAAAGGAGTGAACTTTTGGTCTAACGGTAGACATCGGTACATCACTTCTCTGTGTGGTGTCTTGTGTTTTCACGATGGGTTATTCTGTTGCACAGTGTGTGATGGAGCTGGATTCCAAAGCATTGAAGGTTAAAAACAGGTGTAGTGTCCTCAAGTATGAGGAAATACAAATACCACACAGGTAATGAGGTCACGTGGCATTTTGACTAAAAACTGAAAAAAGGGTGAGGGTGAAATACCACGATCTAGAATCAAGTCTGTGTTTGGTGTTCATGGTTTACAATACCTCCATCTCCCTCCTGCAACCTTCTCACTCACCTTTATAGAATATTTACTAACAGGTGGGGGTCTACTAATCAACACTTCAAATAACACAAATGATTTACGTGAAATGGGTGGTAGATACATTAGATATACATCAGTAGAACTGGCAAAACTCGGACCTTTGATTACTAAAACATGCATTTGTTAAGATGTTAAAATCAGGGATCTGAACACAAATAATTGAAGCAGAGGATTCTTCCTCACGTACTATCTGAGCCGTCAACTCCACTCTAATTGAGTGGAGGTTTGTGAACCTGGATGCATTGTGGGAAGGATGCTCACAGGTTTCAATGAAAACAATAACTGAGAGGTGTCGTGAATTCATGGTTTCACTGTTGCTGGAGTTGGAGATGCTGCTCAGACTGTGTGAATTAATGAAAACCTTTATCGCCCCGAGGGGAATTTGTTCTGCACCAAGAGCTTGAAAACAGCTACATTCAACACTGCAGACAGGACAGTACAGTGGACATAACATAATTATTAAAAATCACAGCGAGACAAAAACAGTTGCCAACTATGTGGCACTATGCTCAACTATGTGTGTGGATGTCTGAGGCTTCTTTGTGATGAAGATGGATCTGAAAGGGAAAAGGAGCCTTGAGAGTGAAACTGTTTGACGGATGCACAAGTCTGTCTCATTTGAAATTACGGATTCAAGTGCCGTAAATACTTTGTCTTGATATCAAAGCCGGCTTGTCCTTGCCACCATGCCATGCTAGCTGAGGGAATGAACTGTTCATCCATGTTCTGTGTTCCACACGCTGACAGCGTATGAACAGAGTTTCCAAACAGACCCTGTATGACTCACTGTAGTACGTAGGCTGAATGGAAAACGCACATATACTCAATTGAGGGGAGCAGATTGTTGGAACAGCTGGTGCACATGAATAGGGGTTTACTGTAAAGACATGTAAAAAGCTCAGCATAAAAAAGAAAGTTATGTTTATTTGTCAATGGCATCCCAATTCAGATGAACAACAACTTCTGCATCAACCTGAAAGCCCTCTTGTAGGTTAAACCTGCCCCTGAATTCCTGTCCCCTGGCCAGGCTCTTGTTGACTGGGAATCCAACAATAGCCTACGCTCCACAAATATGTACGATACGTCTGGCGCATTTTAAATCATGAAGCTATTTAAGAATGCTCTTGTGCTGCCTCGAGCAAATCTCTGTTGTGGAGAAAGCTACAGTATTTACCTGCAACCCTTAACCTGAAGTGAATATAAATTTACCCAATGTACAGAATGTGCAGACACCTGTCATATGATTCAAACTGCATGAGAAAGAGATAAATTGGTGGCTCGATCCTGCATTTAAACGATTTCACCTGCTCTCTTCTTTTGTCTCTCTCTCACCGTCTCCCTTCATTCAAGGTTGTTTTTAAACCATTTTCTAGTTTTTTCCCCCCTAAGGAAGAGAGATTGGAGGTTTCTTTCTTTAAAACATTTAATCAAATTAATAATACTATCTCTACAACCACCCACGCAAACAACCTTTCCAGGCCCTCGGGGAGGGTTAGGAGGTGATTATAAGGATTATTATTTAGCCAAGTGAGGTCGAGTAATCTCTCTATAATTATGTACAAAAGATGGAGACAAGCAATTATTGGCACCTGATGTTCTACGTCTTGCAGGCAGTGTTGGATCCAGCAGAGTGATTGTAGTGTGGTGGTGCGGAGATAAGCGGTTCTTGGAGTGCTTTAAAAGCCTCTGCTATTGAACGAGTGTAACACACACACAGACACAAGGGGACGTATTACTGCATGAAATGGAAGATCATGCAGAGATTTACTGCTGTCAAAATGCTAATGACAGGCTTGTCTCTTGGATTTGTTGATAGGATACTTTTTTTGTTTGTTGCCAAGGTAACTTCACCAGTGTTCTTCTTTTTACTTTTATATGGTGTTATGGCATCGCTATTAATACTGATGTTTAATGACTGTGGCTTTAATTCATAAAAATATAATTTAACCTAATGCGATCCCTCTTACATGATGTGCGTACTTTAGGATATAGTATACTTTGTTCTGTTGGGTAGGAGTTAAGAAGGTATTTTTAAACAAGCAGGATATAATTATTTTAAAAATGTACTGTACATTTTATGCTCTTGGATTGATTGCCGCAAATATATTTTTGACCATAATGCTTACTTTGAAAAACTTAAAACGTAAAAAATACCAAATTAAATGTTTATGAGGGTATAATTACAGCATACTGTTTTCCATTGAGACAACAGATCTGGCTCCCCTATGTTTACAGAAACTAATGTGCCACTCCATCCATCCATCCATTTCTAGTAGCAGTTTAGTTTTCCTGGCCCTCTTGGGGATTCATTTTTTGGTAAAAAAATTAACAAAGGTTTTGCTTTGTCTCCTCTTAAAACTTTAGCCAGGAAGTTGCCAGTGTCTCCTGATTCAACTCATGAATAATTAACGTTTTAAAAGCCTGATGTTGTCCCCATATTATGTCATTTGTATAACGGAGTGACGTTTTCTCCCTGAGGTTCCCTCGACATTACAGTTTCAGGGCCATTTCTAACCACAGTTTGAATAATTCAACGTGTTGTTCGTGCAGTACTGTTTTTCACACACTGATACAGCTCTAAAATATTAATTGACAACATTTCAAACATCAATACGGAAAATAAGAGAGATTTCTTTTTATTTGTCCTAAGGGAAATGACACAGTGTCACTATACCCAATTTCAAAATGTACAGTGCATTCTATGTCCAACAGTATGACACATTTTTGGAGCTGTGGAAAGCTGGTACCAGTAAGACTTTAGACGTCTCTAGTCATTCTCGACGTATGAACATTCCAGAGTACCTTCACACTGAACAGTAACAGATAAGTGGAGAGGTGCGGTTCGAAGCCCTTTTGCACTGGAAAAACCAAACACAATATACGGCCACTGCGAAAATGCAACCACATCCCAAATTCCAAGGTATCTGAGGTAACAGGTAACCTTGTCATAAACACATTATGACTATCACAATTCTTTTTAAAATTGTATAAATTGTATTTGTAAATGTTCAATTATGCCTTTAATTTACACTACTTGTTTTTATCTTACAAAACTTTTTTGACTTACTATTTTTTATGTTATGCACCAACCATACGTGGCAATAAACCAGTTTCTGATTCTGATCAAGGTTTGACCACTGTTGTTTCGTTTCTCACAATGAGGACTCTGGCTGCACAGTGTAGTGACGTGGTGTAGGCTACTTCTGCCTCCATATATTATTGTAGCAGACAGGGTTAGAGACAGGTCATGCTGCTTTATTCTGGTCTGAGGAAGAAATCACCTGTGGGGTTTCACATCCCACCTTAATCTGGCACACCTGATTCTAATCATTAGCTGGAAGTGTTTTCGTTACAAATGGGATTTGGTGAAAAGTAAAACGATCGCATTTAGGAGGTATCTTTTGAGGTGTTATATATTCTGCACGCTACTGTAAAAAAAAGCATGTAAAAGGTGAACAGTTAAAATGAAAGTCATTTGTAGAAAGAGTGAGAGCCTTATTAACAATGCTGCTATCACAGCAGCGTCAAATTAACAGCTACTTCTCAGGGCAAGACTCCAACTGGCAGGGCTCGTGCCTGATTATATAAACCAAACTAGGCTTGGCATCCGAGCAGAGGCATTCCTTGACAACTACTCCAGTGATTAATTATGGTTATTTATCATTTGACACCGAAACGTCAGAAAACGGATCAGCATCAAGGATGTAATCATGCCCAAGGATATAACGACCAAGAGCGGAACAGGGTGCCAAGATGGAGAAGGTGGGTATAGTTTTCCCGAGGAGATGAAAAAGTATAATATTTGTGTTTTGATACGGGTACAACGCAATTATCAGCTACATTCAACCATATTCTATTACTTTCAAAGTAGGTTTGTATGGTGTGTGTTTGCAGCCGATGTGTGCGTGAGTTCGCATAATTCAAATATGTAATAAAATACATTATAATGAGGATATTTATCTGAAACCTATACGCTTTTGGCCGTCGGAATGTTTTGGTGTGGAACATTTTCAAACATTGTCAAGCAGCCTGCCAATGACAGAAAATCACGTCGCCACGCGATTGAGACATGAGTCAGTGCATACGGAGGGAAACGAGTCATTTGACAAACGCACAATTGATACTGGGTGGAGTGTGTGTGCGGTGTTCAGGCTTCATTCCTATCCGAGCTCAGAGTGAGAAACACCTCCATTACCCTCGCTTCTCGACGTCCAGGTTAGGAGTTCCAACAATTCGGGATAAGAAGTTAACAGTTTCGTCAAAGACAAGAGGCATTTCAACCGTTAAGAGTGCCGCGAAAACTTCACCTATACGTTTGGAATAGGCGATACCAAAAACAACAGGGATCTAATTGGCGCGCAATTCGTATTTTTACTAGATTTTTGGGGTAGCCAACGCTTATTTTTGTAATTTTATTTTAAGAACAGTTTTTGATATGTAACTATTAATTGACCCCACTGTGTGTTAGAATGACATCAGTGCTGCGTGGGGGCTGGATATCACATTTCCAACAGTGGAATCTCTCCGCACGTCCTCGTTGTTCCCGGGAATCTGAGTTCTGATTCGTATTAGCCAACATTATCTACTTATCCTTTAGGTTTATTGGTGTTATTTTGACTAAACTCGTAACAACCCCTTTTCCTGGAATGGGTTCCCGAGCAACAAGCGAATCTGTTGGTCAGTCGTGCGCACATTTTGAAGGAATAACGCAACGGTACCTGCGGAATAATTGAACGTCTCTCTTTTAAACTGGTTGTTTTTCGAGAGAAAGAGCGACGCGTGGACTCTGAAAATGCATTTTTAGTAGTTTCAGAAAAGTACTCTGAAAAGTGCCTCACGTTGGTATTTTTCTTTGCTTGAGAAATCGACAGTTGGATCTGTAGAGGGAGACCATGGCGAGGCACAGTCTCGGTCTCGTGGAGCTGAAGCCCTACTTCACATTCCAAGTATTGTGGATGATGAAAGCTTTATTCGATCTGACGTTTTCCCAAGAAATTTATGCACCACACTCCATTAGGATCGAAGGGGACGTGACCCTTGGTGGCCTTTTCCCCGTCCATGCCCGTGGAATCCCCGGTATCCCCTGTGGAGACATCAAGAAAGAAAACGGGATCCACCGGCTTGAGGCGATGATGTATGCTCTGGACCAAATCAACAGCGACGAAGAGCTTCTGCCTAACATCACCTTAGGTGCCCGAGTTCTCGATACATGTTCGAGGGACACGTACGCTTTGGAACAGTCCCTCACTTTCGTACAGGCTCTCATCCAAAAAGACACGTCGGACGTGAGGTGTACTAACGGTGAACCGCCGGTGTTTGTCAAACCCGAGAAAGTTGTTGGCGTGATAGGAGCCTCAGCCAGTTCCGTGTCTATCATGGTAGCGAACATTCTACGGCTGTTTCAGGTAAGCCCGCTTCACCTGGGACGCACCAATAGTTGTTCAGTTGTGAGTTCATAACTCCTTATGTACCGTATCATTCGTACGGTGAGACAGTCACCCTGTTGGGTGTAGGTGAAATGATTGATAGATTTTACGTCGATAATGGGAAACGGATGTCTTTCTCTCTTGCTTACCCCCCCACCCTCCGCCCTCTTCCACGCTTCATGCAATGCTGTGCGTGTGTGACTACCGGACTGCTCCTTAAAAACAAGTGACAAGAAAAAAATATTTTAATATTGTACTTTTTCCCCCCTAGTGTTGGTTTCTAGCATGTTTCTTCCAGCGAATCGGCCCGCCGATGTTACGTCTCGCTCTGTGTGGTGCTGAAAGGAAATCTCTTTGCACGCTCTCCCTTCACCGTACCCGCGCCGCGCGAAAGCGCTCGTTCACAAACCACATTGATCTAACAGCCTCTCGCCCCATTTCTGCTCTCAGTTCACAATGACGCATTCAAGAAGAACGCATCTAAACATCCACATGGCACTTTTAATTAACTAAATAGCTCTACAGCATTCTTGCGTTTATTCACAAATTGTGCCAATAGGCTACAAGTAGTTTCCGGATAAACTGTTGATTTCCTACACCAGCCATATTGGGTTCGATGCTCATGAATGATCAATTTAAACAACATTAAAAACTGATCCAATGCGTGGGGAGGAGGAAATCATGCCTCGCGTTGAGCGAAGAGAAATTGCCGAGCAATTATTCTTTCAGTGATAAAAAAAAACTCGTCTGTTCACAGCTGTTTGCAGTTCATTATGTCTCTAATGTTCCTAAATGACCCGGTTGGCACCCAAATCGTAACCACTGACAGATTTGATAGCTTTTGGTTTTCATGATTGTGGGGATACCATAGGACTGTGACGTGAACTGCGTTTATGGTATGGATTTTTTTGCCCCCCCCCCAAACCTACCGGAAACATACCGGTAAATAATGTTAGACCTAGGCCTACAAACAGAACTCCTTACCCTAAACACACTCTTTCTCCAATATGGTCTCTTTCTATGTATTTGTCTCTCTTTGTTGCTGATTTTCTCTCTCTCTCGCTCTCTTTCTCTCTACTAACTACATTCCACAAAGCATTGCAGTTCTCCTAATTCCATAAATCCCAGTCCCAGAGGTCTTGGAAGCACTTTCAGCGGTTCTCCTCCTCTTCGGCGTGTCTTTGTGTTCCTCTCCAGACTGACACAGCTGGATCTGAGGCCCGCGTCCCTCCAGTGGCCGGGCTAAGTGTGAGAGAATAGCTGCGGTCGGTCAGCATGTTCCTGGGAGACAGGCCACAACACCATTCATCCATTATGGGGAGAGAAGCTGTGTCTGGACGTGCTGATCCCAGGCTCTCACTGCTGCAGTGTGCTAATGAATAGCTGACTGGGGGATGGATGAAATGTTGGACACACACCAAGAACATAGATAGACAGAGCACCATTTTTGGAGGTTGAAATTGTATTGAAAATAACATTTAAAGAGGGAAAACCACTTGGTTATGGGCCAGGTGAAATCACATTCCATTCAAGCAGTTTTAAAACAACGGCGAAATCAAACTTTCTTTGTGGTCCTCTACCGGCAATACAGTTGGATACTGTTTCAGTCTCTACTATCTCTGTTGTCTCTGCTATGACTCTGCTGCCCTGAGTCCAATATCTCTACTCTACTGGCTTAGCTACTATCTCAAGTCCCTATAATATCTCCTCCTCCACGTCTCTGCTCCCCTCTCATCTGATGTCTGCCCTGCTGTATCTAGTCTGAAATCTCACCCCCCCAACATCTCTGCCGCCTCAACCGCCTTTATCTGGCTGTCTATCATCTGCTGTCTCAGGGGCCCTGTTCTTACTGACCTCCCCTCCTCCTGTCTGGGGCGGAAGGCAAGCCCTGACTCCCTCTCTGGTTCCCCTTTGAGTCACACACAACTACACTGCAGTCGCAGCACAGCTCTGAGGCCATGTGTGTTTATCTTAATGCCTTTCCGAGCAATGGGTTATGTTGATCGGGCATGTTTGAGGTAGGATCCTCAGATTCATACGAGAGGGTAGAGAGCGATGCGTGTCACAGTTCAGAAGGAGGGTTTCGTAGATCTGTTTCTATAAAGCTGCTTTTCTTTGCCTGTTTCATTGACGTGATGGTTGCATAATTGACTCAGCTGCGAAACCAGTTTTGTTCAGGGCCATTCAAGTGCTGTCCTCACTTTGCACACTGCTCTCTCTCACTGCCTCTGTCACAAGCAACATCTGACATCTAATTATTCTCTGCCTAAGTCTCCTCCTGTTTCTGTCCCTGTTGCAGTCCCTGTGTCTCTGCCTCTGTCTCTCTGTCTGTCTCTGTTTGTGTTTCTGTCCCTGTTAGTATCTCTGTCATGGTGTCTGTGTCTGTCCCCTGTTCATGTTTCTGTATTTTTGTTTCCGTGTCTGTCATTGTTAGTGTTTCTGTCCCTGTTAGTATCTCTGTCATGGTGTCTGTGTCTGTCCCCTGTTCATGTTTCTGTATTTTTGTTTCCGTGTCTGTCATTGTTAGTGTTTCTGTCCCTGTCCTTGTCTGTGCGCTGCTGCACTGAGGAAACACCCTGTAAAGTCAGGAACTGCCAGTAATCATTAGTGTATCCGTTCACTTAGCCTGTTTAGGAGAGCATCAACAATATTTTTTACAGTAATTATTTAAATAACCCTTCCTCCCGGCTCCAATCAATAAGCAACTCTCAGAAGCCCATCACATACTCTCTCATTTCCTCATTGACATTTATCACGCTAAGTCGAACCCATTAATTTGTCTCAGCATTAATTCAAAACGTGAAGAAATAATGTGTCGGAATTATCTATTAGGCTGAGCAGGCTCGTACGTCTTAATGACGTAAGAGGATTCTCGAGTGTAGTTTATCTCCAGAGGTGTTCGGCTCGCCTCCTCACATAAGAGCTCTACGAGGTGATTACGACATCCTCTTTTGATTGAGACAGAGACTGATGATCGATACCGATTTGGAGGATTAGACTATCTAAACATATTGTTACGCAAGGGCATGTGTGTGACTGGTGTTGGTGCAGTGTGACTGTAGCTGCTGGAGACTGGATGATGATGTCTCCTGTAGTTCCTCTGTCAGATCCCCCAACATGCTGAGCAGCAAACCTTTATAGGAAGCAACACATAACATCTGTCATCTGTTTCAAAAATCCACTTGCAGATATTTGCATAGATAACAGCATTTCTGAATTTACACCGGGGTAAAACAACGTGAATCAAATCCAGATCCAGTTAAGACATGCCAGATCGGGCAGTGGTCCAGTGCTGGATGGCAGAGCCGGGGGGGAGGCTGGGGGCCTAGATGGAGAAGGCTGGGACAGGGGTAGATGTGATGGGGGCGGGCTAGAGGAAGATGGGGGCAGAGAAAGGGGTAGGGGGCATGATGTGCCTCGCAGAGGAAGAAGATTGGTGAAGCAGAGAGAGTGATTAGGCAAACACTGACTAGATAAGACACACAGAGAGAGAGAGAGGAGGACCCTGAGAAGGAGACAGTGAGAAAACAGAGAAAAGACCTGTGTGCATTTTTCAGACATAGAGACATGAGAAAAATATAATAAAGAGAAAGAAAACGCGTGTTTGCATGCAGGCCGAAAACCCCTTTTACCCCACAGCAGTGCCGTGCAGATGGATGTAGTGCAATGTACGCTGTCTTTCTAACAAGCTCGACTTGACTACACACGCGAGCGACTGCTCTGCAGAGTCACTACAGCAAGCTTGTTGGTTTCAGTAGACACTGCAGTCTGGGAGCGGAGGGGAGAGGAGCAGGAGACAGCCCACTGTCTTTGTACATGTCAAATCCTCCTCTTCCTTTGACTGATGTGTCTCCACTGCCAGTCAGTCTTTCATCTCTGTGCAGCTCAGTGCAGGATCACTACCCCTGTGTTGGTATGGTTCTGTGGAGGAGAGAGTGCTGTACTCTCTCCCTGCCAGGATCATCTCTGCTCTCATCTGTCTGCATGTGGGAGGTTCAGTTCTGTTTAGGTGAGAGGTATTCCAAGCCAAGCAGATCTCCGTGTGGTCACTTAGTACCTGGACGGGAAACCAGACTAGAATGCAAACGTTTTCTTTGGCTCCGAGTGTATTTCACACGCAGTTTAGCATTCAAGTGTTGTGATTGCAAACGCGTGATGTTTATTGTTAAAAGGATCCCCATTAACTGTCACCAAAGTGCAACGAGCTAATCTTCATGGGGTCCAACCAGAGGAGGTCATCTCTTTTAAGAGGACCAAGCTACATTGCAATAATCCCATAGGCTATAAAACCCAGTCCTGAATTCTACTGTGTACGAAACCTTAACGTCATCGGTGCCCTCGCTGTAAACAGTGTTTGATAGATGAGCTTGTTTTAATTATCTTGCAAGCTTAGTGTTTTTGGCAGCGGGTGAGAGGGGGGGGGGGGGAGGGGGTTGTCATAATCACCATATTGGAATCAGATCATAATTAATATATCCTTGTCGAAGAAAAGCAACCATGACTTCTGAATGGATTGCTAAAAACCCAATCATTGGGGCAGTGGTTAGGAATCAAGAGGGAAACAACAGCTTGGGAATATTTGATGATCCTAAAAGGGTTTACTGGTATATGTTTGAAAGTTTAGGATTACCATCCGATTATTTTGAACAGTTACGTCTAACCAGACCTCCACTAGTGTTTAGGATGTCAAGACTGGTTTGATTCAAGATATCAAGGTTAGCACCAACAGGTGACTTGAGTCCCAGCCGTGTGATTGGTGCGTGGGAAAGGCCCCTACATACAGGAAGTAAGTTTGGCATTTTGAGGTCAGTTTATGCCAAATGTCCGCCCCTGTCCTCTCCCTCCGGCTCTCGGATCAGTGCCCTCTTCTTCTCCTCTTCCTCTCCTTCCTTCTCCCACTCCTACTATCGTCTGCATCAACATTGTATGGTTGCTATGGGAATCTCAAAATACATTCCATTACTCCTCTTTTGCAGTATTATCCAAAACACTTTAAAACATTCATAAACCTTAACCACACACGCTTAAACACACACACATGCGAAGTGCAGTCTTATAAAAAAAATAAAAATAAAAAAGACTTGCTTGTATCTCAAGGCAGCCTAGCCAAGCGGAAAGACTCCTGTTGACACGCTGGTATCTGCCAGTCAGGCAGTCAGGCCAGAGAATGCTTCAGGTACTGTTGGGCTTCACATCGCACACAGAAGGGTAATGCGGATGGTCACCTAGCCGTAGCACGATGAAAGCTGTTGGAAGACTGCAGTATATGTGACAACCTCCATGGTAGAAACTCAAACAAAATGAAGATCTCATAAAACAACAAAAAAAAATCTTCAGTTTTAGTCAGTAATAAAAAAAAAATAAAAAAAAATGGTCCCTCAGGTTGAGGGTTTCTGATGTGAGACTGTTGAGAATGAGAAACGAGGTGACGCTTGGAGAAATGGGAACCAGAGCTTGGAGCTGACATTTTCCTAATTTCACAGAAGAGCAGATCTTGTTTAGGTTGTAAAGAGGCCCTTGAGGTGGCCATGACTTGCAAGGATCAAATTTAATGAGTCACTTTATCCAGTGAATGGAACGAAATAGACTACACTGAAATGTTTGGACTGAACAAACGCCTCGATACTAAATTGAGGCAATAGGTTACATTTTATACCACAATACCATTCACATGTGTTCATTTCATCCAAAGTGCCACACACAAGTGCACATCATAAGTACGGCAGACACTCATCGTCCAGAATGGCACAGTTCTAATAGTATTACACTGCTTGACTCCAAGAAACAACCTGTTTTGCAAGACAGCGCATCAACAACATCAAATCTCAAATATAACAGTAAAAGGTAACGAAGGTAATTTCGCAGCTGCCACAGTAATGGACAGTTGAGTGCTGTGTGTGTTGTGCTCCTACAGTAGATAAGCGATTAGCCATGACAGCGCAGGTCTCTCATGATTTGTTTTGCGTCAATAGAGATGTTTATGACACTGGAACAAGTGTTCCACTTGAGGCTTGTACTGCACACCCGACCAGCCTGGATGAGAAGAGAATGTGTGTTAGTAGGTGCTTCTATTATGGCTGGGTCACGAGCGTGCGTGGTCCTCAGATAGCACTGCACACTGCTGCCCAGGACCAGGTCACAAGGACCAGGATTTGGACAGGTAAACAGCTGTGTTGTCTGATAACAGCCCACACATGATGCAGCCTCTTGGATGCAGAGGGGACAAGCTTGACTCTACACAAGTCCTGCAGTTTCCTTTTAGTTTTAAGATTAAGTAAAGGTAGGACAGTATTCTCACTGTGTACACATTGGGATATAACCAGACTGATTTTAGTATAGATACATCTACTGTGCATGTTAGAGGGCAGTCAGTAGTTAGTAGCAATGACCCTCTTAAGAATAACACCATGGAGCCCCAGCCTGTGTGCCAGTCTCTCAGCCAGTCAGGTAGTCAATCTGTGAGTCAGTCAGGTAGTCAATCTGTGAGTCAGTCAGGTAGTCAATCTGTGAGTCAGCCAGCCAGGTAGTCAATCTGTGAGTCAGTCAGCCAGTCAGTCAGTCAATCTGTGAGTCAGTCTATCAGTCTGCCAGCCAGCCAGTCTGTGTGGACTCACCCAGTTGACCCAGCTGCCACCACATATTAGCCTTCACAACCTGCTCCCTTGAAAAGGAAAACAAACGCCTTAAGAGGCCGGTAAACCAAACACAAACACACACACACACACTCGGGAGCTGCACATGATGTTTGCTCTTGTGAATGGTCCTTGTTGCGAGCACTTGAGCACTGTCACCTTGGAAGTACCACAGTCAGCCTGCCTCATCACAGGGCTGCCTCTGCCTCTGCCTCACTCAGTGCCAATCATCACTATCTTACACTTTGATGATCTATCCATCCATCTTGTCTGAGCTGCAAGCCCAGCTCACCATCACCTGTCACAGTCTCATTACAAGTCAGCCTGGCCAAGCCCAGAGTTTCAACTGAATAACATTTCAGTTAGACAAACTGACATCATGAAATTGGACCTGTGAAATTGGTCTATGAATGATCCAAACCTACTGAATGCAAACACCTCCAATAATCCTGGTTTCGTATTGTCAATATTTCATTTCTTCGCGCTATTTCCTCACACTACACCATTTTCTTTCCTCGCCATACTACACAGTTGTATACTAGACACACACGTTTACTGTTCTTCACTTCAGCACTGGGTGTCCTGACCACTAACACAAATGATGGGTACCTGCCACTGCGTCCCAGAATGCAAAGCAATCATCAGAGCACTGAAGCTGATGGAGACGGAGTAACGAGGGTCGCTTTGACCTGTGTACCAGCTTGTGATTCATTCTCTAGGCCCAGTCATACCAAGGTTGATGGACAAGCTGTCAAGCCATCTTAGAGGCAGATGAAACGTGTACGTGATGTGTGTGTGTGTACGCCCTGTTTGTGTGTCTCTTGCATACGTAAAACCTGAGTCTTCAGTTCAGAGTGCCACAGCCTTCCATCCAGTGGTTACACTGGTGACAGTGACCAACTGACAGCTAAATTTGGAACTATGACATCATGCAATGTCCTCACCGTGTTTTTGCACGGTGGTGATGATGACTGAGACGGACATTGAACCAATAGCATCGCCACCTATGTGTGTACCCCCAGTTCTGATTTTGGGTGCAGTGAAGGAGGTTTAAAGAGACATCTTAACCTCTATCAGCATGCCGAGAAGACCAAGGGTTTTTTCAAGGGATTTTACTCATGTTCAGCTTAACATGATAGCTATTTCACATCATTCTTCCTACATAACTAGAGATAACTAAGTCATGTTTGACTTGAATTTCTCCTTTCCTCCTCCATGTTTGTAGTTTTCACTCCACCAGGTGATTTGGCGTATCTCTTGCTCGTTCCCAAGTTTGCATCTGCCCTCATTTAGTCCTTCCGTCGGGCAGAAACGAGGCAGAATTAATGGATTTCCTGTGAGCGAGGAGAGAGGATATGTTGTGATCTATGTATTAAATATGAAACTAGGTCACTGAGGCAGAGCAGAGGACCCTTTGAAACATGATGAGGGTCCCTGTGCTTGACGAGCAGACGTCATTGCACTTTCATCCCCCTCAGCAAAACACACACCATTGCATTCACTGACAGGAATCAAACCCTGGACTCCGGTATCATCAGACCAGAAGGAGGAAAATGATTCCCGTTGGATGGAGGGGGAAAAATTCAGCCATGGTTCCTACATCTTTAGGCAAGCGTCGGAAAACAGAAACATCTGTGTGCTGTTGATTTTGTCTGCCTGAAGTGCAAGAACAGTACGTCACTGAATATTTGTTTTATATTCAGTTGTCATGAATACATGACAGGTGAGTGTTGGACCAGGGAGACCGCACCATGTCAATAACCAAGTACAGCACAGGGGTTCCCAGTCTCCAACGGGGACAGGACTGAAAGCAGTTACACACCTCTGATAGGTGTTGGCCCCACAGGGATCCCGGCAGGGGTTTGACCAGTTCTGAGGGCCGTTCCAGAAGGCCAACACCACAGCTAAAGCTCTTCCCCAGGAATATTCAAGCAAAGCGGACAAAACAAGCTAGTGCCAGGGATGCGGTAGTGTTGTAATATTGTTCAATTATCAAGTCCCAGACTCGCACTCAAGCCAACAGAAAAATGTCCACAGGCAGTGTAAATGTCATACTATAACGCCAGGCAATAAAGGGAGCCGACTCGGATCTAATGCACATGATCTTCCAGCTTATTCTCTGTCTGCCGAATCATCCCTGTATATTTAGGCTTGTCTTGAGAGACCCAGAGAGCGAAAGAGAGAGAAAGAGAGAGAGAGAGAGTCTGCATAATCACCCGCTCTGAGAAATCAGACCAAACCTTTTTATAGAGCCATCCATTCCTCTTGTCACTGGCCACACAGCTCTGTGCTTTCTCCTTTTATTTATTTATTTCTTCGAGTATTAAAGTGATTTATCTGGTGCGTAACATTTCCACAGCTGTGAATTAATTCTAGATCACTCTGTCCACAGGCATCCACAGGCCTCTCTCCAGCTCCTGGTTCTCCAACTATTGTTCTCTTTAGAGGGAACTTCTGCAGGCCACAGGGCCGGTCCTCTTATAGTGTGTGATATATAATCCAGTTTGTTCTCAAAGCTGTGGGTATCACTGAAACATTCTATTGTTGAAATTGAGTTTGAGAAGTGTGTGTGTGTTTAAATGTGTGTGTTTTGTGTGTGTGTGCGTGCAAATGTATGCATGATAACTTCTTGACGCAACTCCTTTACAACATTGGTCAAAAATATATAAATAAAGACATGACTACTGTATTAAAATATAGATAAGATGTTCTACTTAATCAAATCGTATCATCTCAGTTTCGCCGTCCTTGGAATCCTCTCTATTAAACGTAGTCAGAGGCAGGATGAAGATGCTCCGCCACAACACAGCCAGAGCTGCTTTGAGACTTTATGCTATCTATCAAAGGATTTATCTACAGAGATACCGATGTAACTTACAACTGGATTCCATTATATTGTGAAATACTGATAACAAATACTGTCGAATATTTAAAGTGCACATGATTTAGGTTGCTTACGATTGTAAATGTGATTTTTCTAGAAGGTAAATCAAATGCATGTTTTATACTTTCCAGTATGCACCCAGTATCCAGTAAGTACTTAATATGGTTTGTGTCCATACAGGAGAACTTGTAAGGCAGCAATTTAACACAAGCCCCATCAAAACAGATCTGCTCTGTAGCTCACTTAAGGGTCAGATATTAAACCAACCAACCGTGACTTCATCTCCTTCTCATGGCCTTGGGCAGAGACTTTCAACTTGTCTCACATTAGTGTTGCTGGCTTAAAAGGATCCACCCACGCAGTTTTAATATCACAAATGACATCATCAAACCCTCTTGGACTTTCCCACCAGAAACGCACAGGGCCACAGTCTAATTGTATCTTCCACAGAGCACCACAGAGGACCATAACTTCAGACAATGTTGTTGATACAGTCTTATCTAATTTCACATTAAAAAAAAAAATCTCTAATTTTTAATTTAGGACAATTAGCATAGCTTGCTTTGTGTAGCGTAGGTGATTAGACCAAACACTTAATTCCTTCAGAATATCCGCAGGCTAATGGACGAGAAACATTCATCCACTCCCACTGAGTGAGTCACAGCTCTGCTGGCAACAGAAATCTCCAAGACATCCACTTAGGCAGTTGTGCTTGATTTTCACATTATTATTTTTATTTATCTTCTGATAAGGCGAAGGTTTTGCTCGAAGGGGTAACAATATGTCGGAAGTGCGTTTCGTTCTTGCTTCGTAAACGAGCCAAATGTTATTTCGCATCACAACAAATGTGCTGAACCACCACGGTGTTGTACGCACGTAACGTTTCCAGGAAATGATTCCCTGGGATTGTGGGTTCTCCTAAGTCAGACACTCATCAACGTCAGGGTGATTTGTGTGTCTATCAACTTGTTCTGACACAGATCCTGTTGGTTCAGTCAGAGGCAGATTGGCTCTCACGTCAAACACGGTGCTAGATGAATGAGGGCTTGCAGCGTTTTAGGAAGGACAGTGTCAGAACAACAACACAGGACATGAACTTATCCAATCTAGCCTGTTTAAAAATTCAAAAAGTTTGCACATCACCTGTCTGTAAGACTTTGGCGTCAACAGGTAAAAACTTTTCATTCCCTTCCCCTCTGGTCTCTCCAACATAAATACACACTCCTCACCTCTCTTCTTCTATCCTCTTCTCATTACTCCTCTCCCCACCTCTCCTCCCCACCTCTCCTCTCATCTCTCCTCCTGTTATCTCCTCTTCCCACCTCTCCTCTCTCCCCATGTCCTCTTATCTCTTCTCCTGTCCTCTCCTCTCTCCCCATGTCCTCTCATCTCTCCTCCTATCCTCTCCCCTCCTCTCATCTCTCCTCCTCTCCTCCATTCCCCATGTCCTCTTATCTGTCCTCCTGTCCTCTCCTCTCCCCACCTCTCCTCTCATCCTCGTCTGTACTGAACGAGGGGGCTGGGGTGGAGGCAGGGCCACTAATTTACGAGCTGCAGAGATTTTTGGGCTGATAATTGAGTAATGCCTTGTCAACTGAGGAGCTGCTCATTAGTGTTGGAGGTGTTCTGTGTGTCAGGGACAGGCCTGCCATAGACCCTGGCAGACATGCCAGCTTCCCTCGCTGCTAATTGGACTGTCACACCTCGTATGAGTCTAGAGGCGGTCATGTCAATGCTCAGATTTGATTCTCTTGGACAGAGCCCCGCTCCATCAACAGGAGTTTCAAAGTGTTGGCCGTAGGGTCCCTGAGGTCATGAAAGGGGAAAGAAAAACATCACAATACATCCCACACTCTTTCCTCTGCTGTTTCTGAGTCTTGACAGAAACCAAAGACAAATCAACTTCTTTGTTCTTGTTTGAATGGATAAATAGCGAGCAGACTTTTCCAGTCTAACTTCCAAATGCAGGCCAGGATGGTGCCTTTCACATGGAGCTTTTCAAAAAGGCTGCAGCACAGTCACTGGGCCACCCGCGTCAACACTGAGTCAAATCTCACCAGGGATCAAGTTCTCCAGACAGCTTGTAAATGGAGAGGGATGTTTTAAAGGTGAAATGTAAAAGGTTGATGTACTGTACACTATGCCTTGTTTGTGCAACAGAAAGCAATGAGCAAAGACTGCTAGTTGTGTTGACCCCTTTCCATGTTGTACTGGGACCCCTGTTAAGGCTATGAGAGCATTTCATGGGGAGAATTCCCAAGATGGCAAGCAAAGATTATGTGGTTGAACCCAGCAGAGTATATTATCTAAAATGTTAAAACAGTAGTCATGTTTCATTTATTTTAGTTTCAGTTGTGCGGGGAGACAGCAACACATTTGCACAAATGTACATGAAAACACACTCACTTGCACATGTTTACACACACACACACACACACACGCAAACACACACACTCCTCAGCCTCAGGTTAGCCGAACAGCGAAATCCAAACAACAACACAACGACATTCACAGATTCTATGATGCAAATGGGTTTGATTAATATGCGTGAGTCATGGGAGTCATTTCAAAAAGCTTCTTCACATTATCATCAGGAAATGGAATGCAGCATAATGTTCCGTAAGGTTATAAGCTAATACACATCCTGTTCAGTTGCACCTCGGGTTGTGGGTTATAAATTACAGTAATATGATCTAATGGCTTCTCTGGTGGGGATTTTCATGGGATTATTTCATGGCAGATTAGTAACGCTCAGCATGCTCCACCTTAGCTACGGGGAAAAGGTACATTTGCCCCTCAAGCCTGTACACCACCTCCGTCAAGCACCATCCACCCAAAGAAGAGGTTTCACAGTTTGGACCAGCGGTATCTAGTTAAAAAACACACAAATGTATTGAATTTAGCAACAACAGCAACACTAGCTAAATCAATTGCAGATATCAGAACAGACCTACCTGCAGTCTCTGAGTGTTTTATGTGTTAATTACTTTGTCTTTGCATCGTACCAGCTGAGTAACAGAATGCAACCGTCTGTGATCTGACGTAGATAGGTTGCTGTGCCGTAGATAGGTCGGGTTTTGGCTCCGCCTGTACAAAACCTGAGCTGAAAACGGAAGAGAAACTGTTCAACGGTCTAACTCCACATTTCAGTGCAATGTTTTCGCGCTGTGCACATGCTTTCAGGAACTCATTTCACACATATATAATGTGCTAAGAAGCAAATCATGGAATTTGCTTCACAGCATCTTTAAAGCTACAGTAGGTAATGTTGAAATGAAACAGCGCCCCCTATCCCTGTCTGAACTCTTGCCCCCAGCTCAAATTTGATTTACTGAAGGTTCCATAAACTTGGCCAAGGAGGAAAACTTGTTTCGCTGAAGACAATTGGCTGGAACAGGATTGCTGGAACACGAATAGCTGGAAAGTAGAGGGCCTTTCTAAAAACGAGAACATTGACATTCTATCATTCTATTGACATTGACCTGTCTGTGTTGCTAAACAACTCTCAGAGAGACTCATTAGTGTACGAGACATGTATAGGGGTCAAAACCTTTCTTTTGTAACTGAAAAAATCTTACCTTTTGAAACAGCACTGAGGGGTCCTCAGTTTACACCCACAGTGGTCCATTGTGTGGTTTATCTTTACACAGAATACAAAAGACCATAAATAAGAGGTAACATTTCATTGTCTGGGACTGAATGCTAAAGGTGTGTCTGACATTTAAAGTTCTAGGTCAGCCTATGCGTTGGTTTGTGTGTACGTTGGTGTGTGTGTGTGTGTTTGTCTGCGTGCATGCATGCAGGTTCATCTGTATTTGTGTGTGCGTGCACGGCGTATGGTTTGTCCCCCAAGCCCTAAAGAAGGCTCTAGCCCTCACAGCTGTTCCTGTGTGGAATAACAAGGTCTCAGACACCAAGGATGACATTTGTGTTCAGCTATAATGAGCTCATTACCCAGCAGAGGGTGGGACCTCGTGCACCTATGTCTCGGAACACACAGCCACCTCAGTCCTCTACCGGCGGCCGGGAAACTGCCGGAGACGGGCGCTAATGACATTGTAGCTAACGTGCTGCCTACTGTCGGACTACTGTCATTGACTGCTGGTAGTTCTGTAGCTCTTTCTTGTGGCTAATCTTAGCTCTGTACCTCTTGCTTGAAGCTAATGTTAGCGCTGTAGCTGTTGTTGTTAGTGGCTAATGCTAACTGTTGTTAGTGGCTCTTCTTGACTGTGTGGCTACAGTTTATTACCATGGGAACTAACTGGTTTACACCATGCTAACGACCAGGGGTCTCATTTATAAAACTGTGTGTAGGATTCATACTAAAAGTGTAGAAAAACGCCTAAAATTGCGTAAGCCCTACGCCCCCAAAAATTCAGACTTATAAAACCATAAGTACACACACCTGTAAGCAAATGATCCCTTTATAAATCACAGATTACCCACAAGTGTGCGTACGTGAATCAGCATCTTACCCCGCCCTCACACGCCCATTTTTACCATAAATAGTCAATGCAAAGCACCTCATGAATGCTGATTCAGTATGGCATGTGATTGTTCTTACGTTACGTTACGGTGAATCATGGCGTGAGGTAGGAAAAGAACGAAAAGGCGCAACTTCTCAGACACTGATATTTAAATACTTGTAGGCGAGGTGGAGCCGTGAAAAAACACAGTGGGCCTATTTGGTGGCCACAGCAGCGAGATCACTAATAAAAAGAAACAGTGCGAGGTAACAATTTAAAAACAAAAGCGTAGCCTAATAGGTAAACACACGTTTCTTCATGCCGCTTTTGTTATGAACAGTATTAAAGTTTGGACTGATAACGAGGAGCAATTGCATGGGAGCTTAACGTCTGTATTTTCAGTTTTTGACATTTGATGATATGTGTAACCTGTGTGAATCGGTGAAACTCACTCCTCAAGTATGTAACAGGCCACCCGCGTCAACTAATAGCCAACTTTTCTTTGGTGTAGCTGGTAGTGGTTGCGCTTGGCAGTTCAGAGGTGGTGTGTTCGAGACCAGGCAGGGACGAACAAATTGTTTAATCTTTATGATAATGATAAAATGTTGTGAAAAAAACTTGTGCGAGGAAAATGAAATATATAAATATCATTCTTCCCACATTCACTTTTTGCAGTCTGACTAAAGTACGTAGTCTGCGTCGCCAATTCCCATTTTCTCCAAAATGTGCGTAGGCCTACGCACGGGTCAGAGTTTGTGTGGAGGACCGCACATTCTCCCTTTAAGTGTGTTTTTTATAAATCTCAACCTTTGCGTGGAAAGTGGCGTACGCACATTTTCAGCCCTGTTTTGTTCATACGAAAGTTTATAAATGAGACCCCAGGGCTCTCAAGTCTCACGCATTCGCCTTGAGACTCAGCAATTTCAACAATTTCTCACGCAACACCTGGTATTTCTCACACATTTCAACCATTTCTCACACTGAGAAGTAAGGTAAAACTTGTCCCGCTACATTCAATTGATGGACAAGGTGCAGATTTATTGATAGTTGTCTCAAATTATACATAGTTAAGTACCAGCCAATCAGAAACATTATCCACCCGTCGCCCGAACGTTTTGTACCTAAACTTCTACAGGTATGGTAATCTC
This sequence comes from Hypomesus transpacificus, assembly GCF_021917145.1. Classification (NCBI taxonomy): domain Eukaryota; kingdom Metazoa; phylum Chordata; class Actinopteri; order Osmeriformes; family Osmeridae; genus Hypomesus; species Hypomesus transpacificus. The sequence continues at coordinate 1,434,317 of NC_061068.1, read as the reverse complement.
ACGCCAAACTTTTGATAAACTTGAGAGCCCGTCTAACTACTATTGCAATATGCTTTTATACACTATTGCGTATTCAACAGATTGTGAGTAACTTTTCAATGCTAGGTATGACAGCGTTTCACTCCGAACATGTTCTAAACGGTCTGTAAAAAGTTGAGTAAAGCTTATGACCAATCAGAACACAGATGTTTCACAACTCCTACACAGTAGCCAATCAATATGCAGCACAAACATTTGGAGAATGCCCATACTGCAGACATCCATAAAAATTTGCTGTGAACCGGGAGGGCGCCGAAAGCAGCACTTAGCAGATGACACTACCTGTGATAAAAGCAACTTTTCCCCCTTTCTGCATTTTGTATTTGCAAACCTGATGTTACACTATCTGGCATGAAACTGCTCAAACGAGTAGGTGATATTGCACTTAAGATATGTCGCCGTTTCTGCTGCACTGTACATGGTACTGCACTTCAGCGTGTGAGGGGCCGTTAAGGAAATAATTCAGACTGTCCTTACACAAACACATACAAAACACATACACATTCACATATGAAACTTTCACACACACACATACTACTGAAGACTCACATCCACATGAAATGCTTGCATAGACACAGATGAAATATATTCACATGTGAAATGTGAAGCGCCTGCTAAATGTGTGAAATGTGTTTTTGTTTTTTTATCCATATACTGCTAGTTGTGCCTCTACTGTTATATACACTGGGGGTTAGGGCTGTTAATCAGAAGGTTGTTGGTTCGATTTCCGGCCGTGCCAAATTACGTTGTGTCCTTGGGCAAGGCACTTTGCCCTACTTGCCTCGGGGAGAATGTCCCTGTACTTACTGTAAGTCGCTCTGGATAAGAGTGTCTGCTAAATGACTACATGTAAATGTAATGTATATACAATATGTATGTAGTGAGCTACCGGCAAATTGTTATATTGTTTGTGTGTCGTTAACCTAGACAGAGACTGCATGATTTTCCTTTAAGAGCAAGACTGCACCTAGTATGGTTGGGCTGGGCTGGGAAGGTGCATTGTTCTCCAATAACAACAGAACAACAACAAAAGAAAACAACAATAGACAACAATAGGATTGAAACTTCTCTGAGGTCCCAATGGAGCCCCTGAAATCGTCTTCTTGTTCTCTTACCCATGTAGACAAGACAATCACAAGAATAGAGAGATTACCAAATCATACGCTGTGTTTTTCCATGCTCTATAGTGAGCGTTGTCCTATTTGCCCTTGCTGTTGTGTCTCACCAGCTCACAGGCCAACTCTTTTCAAGGCGTATAATCCTCAGTTCTGTAGGAAGGAATCCATTCATTCCCCAGCCTGAGAGCTGTGCTATATTAATATGGGTTATGTTCATATTTACCATGCTCTGCCACCCTGGACACAGAGGAGGGGAATCCTGTTTGGAGCCGGTGTTGCGGTGTGGTTAGTGAGGTGTTCTGGTGGTTGGATAGTTTGCCAGACGAGTCTTTAGGACATCTAGCCAACTGGACGACCAACTGGTTGCTGCTAACAACCGCTCCCAGCCCTCTAAACTCTTCACGGCAGACAGACAGGTATACAGACAGACACACTGGCATATAGACAGACAGACAGACAAGGCAGCCAGCCAGCCAGCCAACCACATAGCCACACAGCCAGCCAGATAGACATTCAAGCAGTCAGCCAGACAGACGGTAAAAAACAGTAGTGGAGGTCTTTGGTTTATGAATTCTCTGCAGGTCCCTCTGCACCGTGGTGAAACAGCATCTTTATAACATATTTCCATTCAGACGAGGGCTCTCCCAGTCAATGCACCATGACTTCAATTTCCAACCTGATGCTAAGTGTAATGCTTGTTCGCAAAAGGATCAAATGCATGTTGCATGTGTTACTGTGGCTGAGGTGCATGCACACACACATGCACACGCACATGCACACACGAGAACACGTGCAGTCAAACACATGCGCACATGTAGTCACACACACACACACACACGTACACACACACTGCTTCTATTGTCTGGGAGTATCAACAAAAGAAGGATCAAACGCGTATGATGACTGCCCCTCAGCTCTGAGCATTTAAATCACTTCTGTGAGGGTGTGTGTGTGTGTGTACATGTGAGTGTGTGTGTTTCTTTTCTTTATAGAATACAATTTGTTTTGGGGTCTGAAAAGATCCATATTTCCCTAGTGTAAGAACATTTCATTGTGACTCTTGCCACGTCCAACTTTGTAACACACACACACAGACGCACACACAGAGACACACACAGACGCACACACAGACGCACACACAGACACACACACACGAGGGCATATCCCACAATAGAGCAGCAGTGTAAGTTCACCTGCTGTGTGTGACCCAGGTTGTGGGCATGTGCATCTGCAAGGCGCCCGTGATTAGCAGAGTGAGTCCAGTTCAGATGGGGACAGCAGCTCCACGTCAGATGGATTCCTCTCCCCTTCCTTACAGACCTCCCTCCATCCTAAACACCACGGGACTGGAACCTTAGTCTGAGGCAGGAAAGAATGTACATAAACAGATACTATCCAAAGATGTGCATATCTCCTTTAAAGCAGAACTTTCTAGCATATGGAGTAGAATGTTTTATTAGACTTGTCCATCAAAGGACTCTTATTTATAATTAAAACCTGGCCCAACTAGGCTGGTTCGTCTTGAAAGAGTCCTAAAATAAACCAACACATGCAACATTCTTGTCTCGTTTGCTAAAAAAACACTTGATTTGTGTTTACTTTCTCTTCCTTTGAGTAAATAGATCACTTGGGACGAGCAGAGCTCCCCCTGGCCAGCGTCCCTGAAAGGGGTTGTCCTCATTTAGCTGGGAGAAAACAGCACATTAAGGCTACTTTGAAATACATTCCCCAAAATGAAGCTGCCAAGGATCCTCCACAACAGTGCTGCCAATACCGGCCAAGCCAAGGAAGGGCTAAGCTGAGGATTGGAAGAAAAAAAAACTTTCACAGACACACACAAATACACACATGGATGCACACACAAAAGCACAAACTAACACACAAATACACGCACGTGTACACACACTCGAACACACACACTCGAACACACACACAAACACGCACCCGTCACACGGCCGACTTTGCCTTTTCTTATCACTGTAATAAGCTTAACACACAAAAGGCTTGGGATTCCTTCTATTAATAATGGATTGAATTGGTGCTGCAGGAGAATGAAGACACAGTCTCCTTCCCTGAATGATGGGTTTCACCCACACTCTGGTTCTTCATGATCCTGAGCAAAAGGTGTCCATCAACCCCTGAACTTCATGCCTGTTGTGCCTCCAAACTCTTTGGAAGAAAAGAAGGAAGAAAAAAAAGGTTCCTTATCATTTTATAATTCAAAAAAGGTCCTCTGAAGATCAGAAATGACTATTTAGGGTTCCCAACAGAAGGTTGTGAAGGCTGTTCTCTCAGAAGGTTATTTTAGGGATGCTAAGAGTGTATGTGTTATTAGTAGATGTGTTATTAGTGGATGTGTTTATAGTGGATGTGTTTATAGTGTATGTGTTTACTGTGGAGGTGTTTGAAGTGGATGTGTTATTAGGGGATGTGTTTACAGTGGATGTGTTTCCAGTGGATGTGTTATTGGGGGATGTGTTTACAGTGGATGTGTTTACAGTGGATGTGTTATTAGGGGATGTGTTTACAGTGGATGTGTTTCCATGGGATGTGTTATTGGGGGATGTGTTTCCAGTGGATGTGTACCACAGAAGAGAAGAGGGGTTTATAGTGGACATGTAGACACTGTTGAGATGTTTTTGTTGTCTTAGGTCTGAGCTGTGCTGGATGCCACCTGGGTTTGTGACCTGTAGACCGCGTCAGAGACAAGACAAAGTGTAGCAGAGGCGGTTCGGTGACTGACCTCGCATGACAACGAACAATGCACTTCCAGAAATCGGAAGCTTGCACGTTAAGTAGTTAGGCATGGCACTATCTCAGTTGGAGCGCTTTCTTGTCTCTCGTGCGGTTTATTCCTGCCTGGATCATGCTTGCAATCTAATGGTGAGGATAAAAAGGTTCTGACTTGTGGAGATAATGTTATGCTCGCTTGCTAAGTGCATCCAGGCAGCCCCAGCGCAGTTTCGTGAGTACTGGTGCTGTGGAGAGCATGTTGGTGCTTGGGCTAAATGCCTCCCCCCTCAGGACAGATCATAGCTGCTGGTGCATCCCTCTGGGTCTCTGGGTAATATCATTTGAATTTAATATTTCATCTCTTCTCCCCTATGGTTCAGTAGAATTTGCAGGGTATCTATGCTGCTTCACTGTGCAGGGGGGATTGTTGCCATGGCGTCCACTGGTCACGCTTTGAACATAGAGGCCAGAAAGCAGCCTAACATCTCATCCAATCAGATTAGTTTGTATCAAAAGTTTCACTTTCCAAGTTGGATACAAACAGTAAAATAAAACCAGACACGCAGTACACTGCATTTTAGTGTGGAGGCCGCTACGGTCAAAGTACAAAACAGACATTATATTCTGTACGAATGAAAAACACTTTTAAAAATGTGAAAGACTACACCAAGATTTGTCAGGAATGTGTGAAAAACAATTGCGTCCCTTGTCCTCGTTCAAAAAAAATGACATTCTTTCATCCACGGAAAGGAATGTGTGAAAAATATGGAAGGTAATTGTAAATCACTTACGGTATTGTATTGTCCTGCACTTGGACAGAAGTGCTCGGAGAACCAGACAAAGACGTTTTTAAGAAACAAAACAAACTGTGGAAGGAAAAGCGAGCACCTGGAGAGACGAGGTCAAGAGAGGGCTGGAACGGCTCGCCTCTGCCCAATCAATCAAATATGATTGGCACGTACGCTTTCAACACAAAAGCTTATTTCAAGAATTGTGCAATGACAGCAAAAGCTATTCAAATGTTTGCATGGCAAGCGCAATGGTATTTTGCATTTAATGAATGTGGTTTTGTAAGAGCGAAGCGGAGTCAAGCTCTATAGTGTGTGGAGAGATTTTGGTAGTAGAATGAGGTGGGGTGGGGGTCCGGAGGGTCTAAATATGGCCACAGAGCCTTAACAAATGTATTAGAGACAGAAAATAGATTGGCCTGTTCCACTTTATAGAAATCATGTCACAGACTGTGGATGCAGTGCATGCAAGCCTTCTTCAGAATCCGTGCACATCATTTGAAAGGTCATTTTTGCATAGCAGATAAACTACCATAGTTTTACCTAGCATTTGGTTTGTGTGTGCGAGCCTTCATCGTCTGTGTGTGTGTCATAATCAGATTATTTGTTAATAATTTGTTACATTAAATATTAATCCTAGATGATTCACACCTTCACAAAATTAACAACAACTAATATATCATTTCTGCATTATGCATGTAGCCATGCTAGTGCTAAACAACTATTTAACTGGTCGGCTCCAGGACGCCGGGTAAGTAGCTAGCTCCTGAGACTTCTCACCAAAAGAACGAAGGGGAACCTTCGAGTAAGGTACCTAGCGAAAAGTAGCCTCAACTTTCCTCAACTTTTAGCTACGGCACTAATGCTGAAAGCTCGCTGATATAGCTTTCAGTCTTACTAGAACGGCGAATGTATGCATTGTTGCTAACGTGTGCTGACGTTGTGACTGTGCATATGTGAGAAAGACGCAGGAGTGACAGAGAGACGGAGGGAGGGGAAAGGAAATGCAGCTGAACGAATACGCTGCGTGTTTTAACCTAAATAGCGATAAAGAAATGGTGTTGATTCTGTGGCGCACCGCCACAAATTAGTCTATGTGTGGGAAACACTGGTTAGTGTGATGTGTGCGCCCTAATCAGTTGTCTGTGCGTGTGTATACGTGTCTTAGTGTGCGAATGTGCCATAATCACTTGTGTTCATGTGTGTGTGTGTGTGTGTTCATGTGTGTGTGTGTGTGTGTACATGTGTGTGTGTGTGTGTGTGTTCATGTGTGTGTGTGTGTGTGTACATGTGTGTGTGTGTGTGTGTGTGTACATGTGTGTGTGTGTGTGTGTTCATGTGTGTGTGTGTGTGTGTACATGTGTGTGTGTGTGTGTGTTCATGTGTGTGTGTGTGTGTGTACATGTGTGTGTGTGTGTACATGTGTGTGTGTGTGTGTGTGTGTACATTTGTGTGTGTGATATGACCATGTCATTGGCCCACAGGGTGTTTCTAGGAAGTGTGGAGGCGCAGATCGGGTCCTGGCATCTCCCCACTTCTTGTAGCGCTGCTGCCTGGCCTTAGACAGAGTTGATGGCGGTCAGTGACGCGTACGAGGCCGTTGGCGTGGCAGCCCCGGGTTCTGCCTGCTCAGAACAGATCAAGCGAAGCGCCAGCCAACACATTATGATAGCATTACTGTAGGAGGAGAAGAGGCTTCTAGAACTCTGCTACGGAATGTGAGAAGCAAAGAGAAGCAGGGTTCCGTTAATTGGGAGTTCCGGCACGATAGCTATGAGGATTAGCACACTTTATTGGCTGTCTAATAATGCAGGATAAACTGTTTCATAGGGTGGTAGGACGGTGAAAATAAGGGCAACGAACAATGGAGACACACCTCTCAACGGATTATGAATCGGCCTCACAACATCATGGGGGCAAATTTCTTGATTTTGATGACTATCGATAATCCCCGTAATTCAGAGATCACCAGCAGTGAGGAAGCTTCTCATCTATGACGCGATCCATTGAACTATCCAGTCCATCCTCCTGTTATACAAACACATGTTACCAATAGCTGAGTGTACTACCCATGCCTAGCTGACATCGTGCCCAACCACATTAGTCCTCTGCTGAGCCGGTGTGTTATGCACCGTGAGAGAGTCCTGCAGACAGAAGATGGTCCCTGTGGCTACATGGACTATGACAGCAGGATAGAGAGGATGGTAATCCTGTTACACAGACTTCCTCGGGGGGGGGGGGGGGGGACTAGGCTTCAACAGTTTCTCTCTCTCTATTGCTCCGTCTTTCTCTCTCTCTCTCTCCACCAGGTGCAGTGCTACACCAAGTACTGTGCAGAAACCTGACACACAAACAAACACTGACACACAAACACCAGAGTCCTAGCTTGGCCTTAGTTCCCACTGACCACAGGAGACGTAGCATTTCAGGGCAGACTTGTGCCAATTGAGCCAGCGTGGAGTGGTGAGTCATTGTGTGTGTAGTTAAGGAGGGTCTATCTTTCCGGCACACGCCCGGTCGAGGGGCTGGCTGGAGCCCAGGGAGGCAGCAGGAGGGCTGGGCGGTGCGGAGGAGAGGACCTGGAACCGTGTCCCACTCCAGTCACGGTTTTCATCTGGGGGCCACAGGAAGGCAGCCGTGACGTCACGTGTGCCGGGGGGGGGGGGGGGGGGGGGGGGGGGACGAATGCGGCTACGCAATCACGTGCGCATGCAAGAAGAACTTGGGTAATAATGCGTTTGTTTATGAGAGGAGAGGGAGACAGCAGATAAAGTGAGTAGCAGCCTTGAACAGTATATAGTGCTCTGTGTCTCCTGTTGTGGAGGTTTGAGAGTGTGTGTGTGTGTGGGGGGGGGGGGGGGAGGTGACTAAATGGGAGGACAAAAGATGGGGAAGGAGTACAGAAATTCAGCTCATTGTAGAGCGCAGAAATTGAGCATACCTGTATTACACACTTTCCTCTAAATGTTGTAAATGATGTATGTATGGTAATAATACAACCAGGTATCACATGCTTATTCAGTATTCCGCATGTACACCACCCAAGCCACCAGAACCCAGCACAGCCAATCAAATCTCACAGATCTCACTTTGGGGTCTGGCTCTGAGCACTGATGATACGTCACGATACGCTTGTCTCCAGTCTCAACCGTGCAGGATTGTTTTTCGCTTTTTCTCCCTTTAGTAAATACAAAGACAAAACCATATCTCTATCTGAGCCCAAAGGCTGATGCTCCTGTTAGGGAACCTGCTGCTAGGTCTCCTCTCCTCCTCCTCTCTCCTTTCTCCTCTCCTCTCCTTTCTCCTCTCCTCTCCTCCTCCTCTGTCCTTTCTCCTCTCCTCTCCTCTCCTCTCCTCACATCTTCCCTCCTCTCCTTTCTCCTCTACTCTCCTCCCTCCTCTCCTCACATCTTCCCTCCTCTCCTTTCTCCTCTACTCTCCTCCCTCCTCTCCTCACATCTTCCCCCCTCTCCTCTTTTTCTTTGTCTTTTTGTTTCCTTTTCCATCCACACAGAGGAGGGATGTAGGACAAGCAAATTAAAAGCTTCAGATTAAACTGGATTAATCCACTTGGTGCCAGTGTACTCCTGGGTGTAATAAATTATGCAATGTGGGTATGCTGGCTATCTTAATTCACTGTCACTGCGCCGTGGTGCCCTGCAACTGAGTCAGACAGGAACAGGAAATGAGGAGGCAAGGCACTTTTTCCTAGGGCACCCCAACGGAATTACATCAACCAATTATATTCACTGTGGTTATAACCACTATGACACGGTTTCTTCCCGTTATGACATGTGGAATAACATGTTGAGGAGAGGTAGAAGGAAGAATGAATTTTGGAAAAAGAGAAAAAGTCAAATGAGAGAGAGATAGAGAGGGGAGAGGGGAAAGGGGAGAGGGGAGGAGAGAGGAGAAGGGAGAGGGGAGGGGAGAGAGGAGGAGAGAGGAGGGGGGAGGGGGGAGGGGAGAGAGGAGGAGAGAGAGGAGGAGAGAGGAGGAGAGAGGAGGAGGTGATTAAAGGAGAGAGTCTAAAGGGAAAGCGACCAGAGGAGAGAGAGAAAAACAGAAAGAGAGAAAAAGAATGAGAGGGGCGGAGGACAACGTGTTTAACGAATGTCTACCCTCCCCCCCCCCCCCCCCCCCCCCCCCCCCGACGGATGAAAAAACCACGCAGGAGAGAAAATGAGGCCTCGTAATGAAATCAGTGATTTGCTGCAATCCTGTGATGATTAAGGCCCTCGCTGCGGAGAGCCGCCAAATGAACGTCCAATCAGAAGAGCTCCCTCGCCTGCAGAGTCATCCTACTGCTGCTCCTGACTCAGGGAGGCCTGTGTTGGTGTGTGGAGACCACTGACTCAGAGAGGCCTGTGTTGGTGTGTGGAGACCACTGACTCAGGGAGGCCTGTGTTGGTGTGTGGACACCACTGACTCAGGGAGGCCTGTGTTGGTGTGTGGAGACCACTGACTCAGGGAGGCCTGTGTTGACGTGTGGAGACCACTGACTCAGGGAGGCTGGTGTTGACGTGTGGAGACCACTGACTCAGGGAGGCCTGTGTTGGTGTGTGGAGACCACTGACTCAGGGAGGCCTGTGTTGACGTGTGGAGACCACTGACTCAGGGAGGCTGGTGTTGACGTTTGGAGACCACTGAGTCAGGGAGGCCTGTGTTGACGTGTGGAGACCACTGACTCAGGGAGGCCTGTGTTGACGTGTGGAGACCACTGACTCAGGGAGGCCTGTGTTGACGTGTGGAGACCACTGACTCAGGGAGGCCTGTGTTGACGTGTGGAGACCACTGACTCAGGGAGGCCTGTGTTGACGTGTGGAGACCACTGACTCAGGGAGGCCTGTGTTGACGTGTGGAGACCACTGACTCAGGGAGGCCTGTGTTGACGTGTGGAGACCACTGACTCAGGGAGGCCTGTGTTGACGTGTGGAGACCACTGACTCAGAGAGGCTGGTGTTGACGTTTGGAGACCACTGAATCAGGGAGGCTGGTGTTGACGTTTGGAGACCACTGACTCAGGGAGGCTGGTGTTGACGTTTGGAGACCACTGTCTCAGAGAGGCTGGTGTTGACGTTTGGAGACCACTGAGTCAGAGAGGCTGGTGTTGACGTTTGGAGACCACTGACTCAGGGAGGCCTGTGTTGACGTGTGGAGACCACTGACTCAGGGAGGCCTGTGTTGACGTGTGGAGACCACTGACTCAGGGAGGCCTGTGTTGACGTGTGGAGACCACTGACTCAGGGAGGCCTGTGTTGACGTGTGGAGACCACTGACTCAGAGAGGCTGGTGTTGACGTTTGGAGACCACTGAATCAGGGAGGCTGGTGTTGACGTTTGGAGACCACTGACTCAGGGAGGCTGGTGTTGACGTTTGGAGACCACTGTCTCAGAGAGGCTGGTGTTGACGTTTGGAGACCACTGAGTCAGAGAGGCTGGTGTTGACGTTTGGAGACCACTGAGTCAGAGAGGCTGGTGTTGACGTTTGGAGACCACTGAGTCAGAGAGGCTGGTGTTGACGTGTGGAGACCACTGACTCAGAGAGGCTGGTGTTGACGTTTGGAGACCACTGACTCAGAGAGGCTGGTGTTGACGTTTGGAGACCACTGAGTCAGAGAGGCTGGTGTTGACGTGTGGAGACCACTGACTCAGGGAGGCCTGTGTTGGTGTGTGGAGACCACTGACTCAGGGAGGCCTGTGTTGACGTGTGGAGACCACTGACTCAGGGAGGCCTGTGTTGACGTGTGGAGACCACTGACTCAGGGAGGCCTGTGTTGACGTGTGGAGACCACTGACTCAGGGAGGCTGGTGTTGACGTGTGGAGACCACTGAGTCAGAGAGGCCTGTGTTGGTGTGTGGAGAACAGGGTTCTGGGTGTGGATCTCGTTTCAACACTGTTGAATGACATAAGGAAGGGGGGGGGAAATGTACCCTTCTCTTCGACACTTGATGTACACACACACACATACGTGTACAGTTGCTCGCATGCAAGCACACCTATACTCTCTCTCTTTCTCACTCATTCACTCACTCACTCACTCACGCAAACACACATGCATGTTCGCTGCATTGAATATAGGAGTCTTATCTGATAGACTTCAGTGTATGTCGGTCAGTGGAGCCTGGCTAATGTTACAATCCTTATTATATTTCTTTCTCCACCATATGCGCAGCATAGAGCACGTCAGTTTAATTTGGTTCAGGGATCGTGCTGTTAAACACTGCGCCAGCTGGGGCCTGCTGGATAATTAATGGGCATATAGGGGGAAGAAAGGCTGCAGAGGTTTGATGAACCAGCCGCAGCACAGCAGTAGTGTGTGTGTGTGTGTGTGCCTTTTTCTGTTTGTGTACTGAAAGTATTTGTGTGGAGGGAGGGGTGGGGCGAGGGGAGGGGGGGGAGGTGTATCTTTAATTACGTCTCGTTTGTCTAATTAATGGTCAGGTGCACATTGCCAAGAGAGATTCCTATGGGAATAATCAAAACCGTAATCCGATTATACTTGACCTTCGTCATTTGACAGGAAGGGGTTGACTTCTTCTGTAGATAATACTGTAGAAAATCTTAATGTATGAATGAGTTAATGAATTCATGAAAGAATGACTAGTGTGATATGACTGGTTTTGTAGTCTTTCAAAACTGTGGGGAAATAGATTTTTACTTCATATTGTAAAGAAGGCTTTTTTAGGGTGGAAATTAATGATGTGATTGTTAGTGGCCTGCCTTAGAGTCAAAGGCTTCAGATATACAACACAAGATAGAAACTGCCCACTGGATACACTCAATATCATCCAACACAATTGACAATGTCGCTGAACGAGGACAGCGGCAATCATGCCAATAATTACAAAGAACCTGACGAATAGGTGGGCTTTGTCTGTGTGACATGTTGTCCGCCATGTAAAAAAAGTGACTGGTTCAACCATTGCTTATCGCTTGTCTCCTGAAAGGAGGAAATGGCAGTGCTGTTAAAAAGCAACAAGCCCTTGATTCAATAAAGTACCCTAATGAAACGAGAAAGTGCTCTTGAAAGCAATTCTGCACAGTTAGGCAGAGCAAGATGTTCTTATGTCTGACATGCTTTTGTTTATTAATACTGATATGAATATTACTATGACAGAGAGAGTTCTGCCGACATAGAGAATATGCATTTACAGTGGGACTTTGCCAGAGTAGAGTATACAGTTACTGTAGCTTACTTTAGTTACTGTTTTGGTGATGGCAGGTTTTCACAACTTTCTAAATCTGATGCCTGGACCTGCCTGTTTTCTAACCCTTGCATCTGTCACTTTCTAGAGATTGGTCATGGGTGACCTCCTAACAGTGCTCCTCTTACTGTAATGGCTTTAGCTTAGCGTGCTGTAGCAGTCACAATGTCTTCTGTACTTGCTCAGTTTGAATTGCCCCACTGGCCGTGGTTCCTGCTTTGGGGACAGGGTGTCCAAAAGCCAGCAGCTTTTTCTGTATGATGTCCAGTCTTTAGCTTGGTGGAATAAAGTGGTCCTTTTCCAGTGTGGCAAGTAGCTACCAAGGCTGTTTGGCCAGTCATGGTGTTGAGAGGACAGCAGCTCTGTTAGCCTGATGGACAATATAATAGGTTGTGATGATGGAAATCCTTCCAGGTACTGTCCCAACACACAATGTGCATCTTTGGCCTTGTTTCTGATTCACAGAGAGAAATACCAGGTAAATGGCATTTGACATCCACTGTGTGTGGTTGTGTGTGTATCTTTGGAATGGAGGAAGAAGGGTGAAAGAATGACAGAGGGAATGAAAGGAATGATAGAAAGTGCAGAAGAAAAGCCTAGAAATAAGGGAACAGTACGTAGATGTGGATTGTAATTCCTGTTTTTTTTTATCAAATGTTTTTGTTCACCGATCCAGTGGAGGTTGAGGAAACAGCATGATCCACTATCCACATTTGCCAGTTTTCACTCCCTTCCATTTCACGGTGAGTGAAAGCGGATTGATCCAGCTGACAACCCACGAGGAGGAGCTGCACACGCCTGTCCTGTCCTTCCATTTCCTTTCAAATCACTGAAGAGAAAAACACACCCCCCCCAAAAAAATGTTCCCTTCCAAGATAAAGAAGCAGCAGCTCTTGCGATGTCTGAGTCCGGCAATTCCAAACGTTGCTCTTAGACGGCGAGGATGTCCTATTGGTCTCCTGGTACAGGCTCAGCTTGCGTAGAGGGAGGGTGACCCGAAGTCAGATCCTTGCAAGCTACCGCCAGAGGAAGTCCTTGGCTCTTTTTCTAACTTTAGATAACCACCTGCTGTTTAGACCTCCCTCATCCTGCACTCCACGGTACACAGCACAGCTCCTGCCAATGGAACCATCAGAGGTCAAAGGGCAAATAGAACAAAGAGAGAACTCTTAAGAACTCTCCCCTGTGGGAGGATAAGCTGTTGAAAGCCAGACCACCCGGCAGGCAGTCAGGGATCAGACCAGGAGAGACATCTCTCAGAAAATAATCATAATTACAGTCTTACAACCTTTAGAGCCGTGTCAAACTAATTTTGAAGTTTATGACAGAATTACTATTTTTCTTTTGACAGATAACGCAAAACTTTATAATTTGTTTTGAAGGTATGGCAGAATTATGCTAATAGTTTTGAATACACTCCTGTAGTGGCTTTATAAAAGCACGATTTTTGACAACTAAAATATGAAATGATGCATTTAGACGCTATCGTTTGTCCTCAATATTCAGAGTCGGGTTGTTCTGTCTTGTCAAATGTTACGTTTCTGTGATTGGATGTAACATTTTGAACGGTTGTCAACCCCCTCCCTCCTTCCCCCCCAAGAAAGTGAATGTTTGAGAAAGGTAAACTGTGGCTGAGCCAGAGGAGGAGATTCGTCTGTAATTAGGTTACCTAAACCACAGTTATATACAGTATCCAATAAAGACAAACAGCAGTGTGCATATTCTGCATTGCAACGCTTACTAAAACGACTGGGACCATGTCGAATGTTTAGGCAGGAATTTAGCCAATATTTGCTGCAAACCTCTTATAATCCAACGGTGAGAAGGGGGGAATTACGTAGAGGGGCTGTTAAAGCAGTGAAAATTTGCGCAGTTTTGCTAATATCGACTGCGTTCATTTCACAATCTGATTTCCGACTGCGTTCATTTCACAATCTGATTTCCTGCTGCGTTCCATTTGCCATACGTCATTACGTAATCTAGCAATTTGACTTTTAGTGAGATTTTTTGGACAACATTGAATATACAGGCCGCTCGCACACAACATGAAGTATTACATCATGTAACTAAAGCTGTATCCCGGACATTTTTGCATATGTAGAAATCCCGGCCGGAAGCCTTTTGAAAGTACGAAAAAGAGGACATGTAAAAAGGACGTATGATCCCCACCTAAGCTAGCAAACTAGCTAGCAAACGTTAGCCATCTGACTTGGTAACAAAACTCTTCAGAAATGTATCCACCCCTCACCCAATGCTATATTCCAAAGATTCGTTTGCTTGTGATAAAATATGACAGGCCACATAAAGCAATGTAGCTAATGATGCAATGTTACATCAATGTTAGTTAATGTCAGCTACATCCTCCCAACTTTTTTACTGGCTTGTATTGTACTGAAATTATTATTTCAGTTTTACGTAGGAAAAAAATTGCCTAACAGGTCAAGGTCTTGACTCAGTCTCGATCCCTCAAAGTTTTGGAAGTGTCTCGTTCTCGACACCCTGCAGTCTCGATAATCATGACATAGTCTTGTGTGAAGGGTATGTAACAGCTGTAGCCACGCTCCGTCACGACAAGGCTCGCTCGCCACTCACTCGGCTCGAACGCACAACCTCCGTCCGACTTGCCAAGCGTGATCACTACCAACTACGTCAAAGAAAAGCTAGCTCTTCGTTGACGCGGGTGGCCTGTTACATACCTGAGGATCGAGTTTCACGGTTCCAAGTCCGTTACACTCGCTTAAACCGTTTACTTGGTCTTCTATTCACAACACTGTCTAACTCATCCCTCTCTCCTCTCCGCAGATCCCTCAGATCAGCTACGCCTCCACAGCCCCGGAGCTGAGCGATGACCGGCGCTATGACTTCTTCTCCAGGGTGGTGCCTCCAGACTCCTACCAGGCCCAGGCCATGGTGGACATCGTCAAAGCCATGGGCTGGAACTACGTCTCCACCCTGGCCTCTGAGGGCAGCTACGGGGAGAAGGGAGTGGACGCCTTCATGCAGCTGTCCCGAGAAGCAGGTGAGGCAGGGGTTGTGGGGAGGAGGGGGACGGGGGGCGGGGGGATGGGGGCACGGTGATGGGGGGTGGGAATGGATAAAGAGGAAGGAGGGATAAATGCTTGACAAATGGATGGATTTATTGAGTGATGGATGGACGGCTGGCGAGTGTTAGGCTGTGGTGTGGCAGATTTGGAGGGAGGAAGGGATGACGAACGAACAGATGGATGTGGGTGAAGCAGGTGAGAGGGAGGATATGTGGAGGGAGGGAGGGACGAAGGCATGACGAACAGTCATTTGACATAGATATGGACGGAAAGAGGGAGCGAGGGAGCAAAAGATCAATGGATGGATGAAGGGGTGAATCTGTGGAGGGATGAACGCAGAGGTACTGTATGAAAACACAGTTCGGTAGTTTATCAAGGTGTGTTTTGCTCTGAAATATAAAGGAACGTGGAGGAGAGCAAACTTGGGTTCATGGCGTGCCTGTTTATCAGCGTGTGTGTGTCTGTGTGTAAATTCTCGTGTGTATGATTCTGTGTGTGTTCAGATGTGCTTATCTGGCTGTGTGTGTCTGTGTGTTTCTGTTCAGGGTTATCTCCTGCAGCTTTGGTAATGGTAATCCTGTCTGTATTGATCCTGGGAGCTGTGCCTATTAGAAGGCTTCGTCTCTCTTTCTCACATACACACACACAAACACACACACACAAACACACACACACACTGTCCTTCACCACAGACTGTTGGGTAATTACCCATACTCCTCTTCAGATGGAATGTGTCCAGAAAAAACATGACACACACACACACGTGAACACACACACACACACACACACACACACACACACACACACACACACACACACACACACACACACACACATGATCACTCATGCAGCAGGGAACAGGCCAATGGACTTGCTCTTGGAGGCAGGTGGTGGAACACTGCTCTCTTATTTATTTGTTTACTCAATAAGGTGTGAAGAGTAGATGTGACTGTGAAGTATAGGTGCAAAGACGTCGGGAGAAAGACGCGAGAGGGAAAGGTAGGGCGAGGTGGCCTGGGGATTCTAACCTCAGTTTGGGCATTGTGAGAGCCCTACAAGGCAGCAGGACTAAGAAGAGAATAGACACGTGCTCATGACTTATAAACAAACACTAGCATAGAACACCCTTTGAAATCTCAGTTTTTGAAAGAATGGACCCCACAGGCAAAGCTTATTTTAGCAAGAGATCAGCCCAGACGCACAAAATACAGATTTTCTTTTAACCCTGTAACATTTCTTCTGCTTTAGTTCTTAAGAATTTGTGTACTCTCGAAGAGGGTTAGGGGGCAGGAGAGGGGGTGGATGAAAACCGCAGGCTACCTTCAGGGCTCTGGATTATCACAAGTTAGCAGAAGAGCCGTGAGATATTTGCCCTAATATTTTTAAGATGAGAGACTTGCTAGAACAGACCCCAAACTATGTGAAGCACCCTTGGCAGGCAACACTTGTTCTACAGAACTGTTGTCTCCTAGGTGTTTTCTCTGAAGAAGGGAGCTGACAAACACAGAAAACGTAGCTATTTCTCTATACTTCATTGCATGTTATTGTGAACAGTGCAATTATTCACTTTTGATGATCTGCTAAATACAATACAGAAACACACACAGCCTCCCTCCCTTCCTGAGTACCTGTTAAGTTGAACTACTCCTTACCTCGTCGTCAACTACTCTTTCTTCCATCTTTTCCTCACTCCCGTGGACCTGTCATGGTCACTCTCCTGCTCCTCGGCTTCTTCCCTGACCCTGTCAGTATATTTCTGCCTCTCTGAGCTACCTCTCCTCCTTCCTCTACAGGTGATGCTAATGGCTGGGTTTCCCAGATTCGTTAAGGAGCGCTCTTAACGCTAAGATCTTCTTAAGAACGTTCTAAGAGCGTTCGAGAGCGCCCTTAGAACGTTCTTAGGACGCTCTTAGCGTTAAGAGCTTCTTAAAGAATCTGGGAAACCCGGCCAATGTTAAAGCAGCAAATGCACCCCCCCCCAAAACATGTTCGAAATGTTTGCAAATTTTGTGGCATTTGCCTGTAGATTTTTTTATATTTATCTCCCTTAACTTTTCTGCGCCTCCCATTCGCTTTGGTGGTCGTTTCTCAATTTTTGCGATGCAAAACTTTCACGATACTAAACCAACATACGCATTAGTCAACCCGGGTTTTAGAGCGAAGTAGAGTGCCTCAGGTGTGTGCTTTACAGTAACTCTCCTGATACGAGTCACACACCCCGCTGTCTCACATCCCGCTGTCTCACATCCCGCTGTCTCACATCCCGCTGGTCCATTATTGGGTATCCTGCCGTATATTCATGTTGCCTGTTCGGCTCCTCCGCCACGCCAGCCCTCGTTACCCGCTCGTCGGACGTTGCCATCAATGCGGTTAGCTATGCTAAGATATCATATTGCTAAGCTATTCTCGTCGGCTCTACATGTTATTCTCGGGGGTTTCTATGCCATCAAAGCTATGCTAGAGGTTTTTGGCGGAATAATGACTTATTTACAGTACCGGTCCTAGCACATTTGGCACCCTAGGCAAGATTTATCACCAGCAAACCCCCCCCCCCCCCTCACCCGGGAGCGCAAATCGGGGTGCCCCCCCCCTGGGGGTGCCGCCCCCCCCCCCCCCCCCCCCCCCTGGGGGGTGCCGCCCCCCCCCCCCCCCCCCCCCCAAGCACAACACAGACATATGACGTGGCGCGGTTGGAGGGTTAATTAATGGATGCAGTTCGGAAAATGCCGCCCCCCTCTTCATGCCGCCCTAGGCGGCTGCCTATGTTGCCTACAGGAAACACCGGCCTTGCTTATTTATCCTACCATGCTAGCCTCTTACTTTAGGCTACTTACATGGCTAGGCAATGCAAGATTAGGCTAAGCTAAACTGGGTTGCCCCAGCTCTGTTTCACTGTGTTTATTTATGAACCCATTAGGCCATGACGAGATTATAGTTGAGGAAGCAGTAGTTAATAACAGCCTAATGTGCCTGTTTGATTATCCTGTTTTCCCAGATGACATGCATCAGCCATTTATTAGCGCATTCGTTGCAGCAAACGCAGATTAGTGACACAACATGAGTCTCCATGGTGATGGCTGAGCTAAGGTCCACATGAATCCCGAGTGTAAATACATAGAAAGCCGTTTTGTGTGTGTGTCTTAGTGCATTTGAATGTGCTTGTGTGTTGCACAGGTTTGCTTTACCTTAGCAGCTAAGGTGCATTACTTGTCTAAATAAAAATCGCCCAATTGCGTTTGCAAATGTGCTACTCAGGACAGGGAACTCCATTTCATTGCCCTTAAAGTAGCTTTAGCAACAACATCATGTCCGCACAGTCACCCACCAGCACTCAGTAAGATAACAGGATCTGTTGTATCTTTCCTCCTATTTACGCACATAATTGTGGTGGCAGAACAAAGCCTAGCTCCTGCTTTCCTTATCTGCTGTAGAAAGTCTCAATCCCACCCCCATCTCCCCATCATTTCACCTCATAAGAAAGATTGTAGCAATTTGATGTTGAGTAATGTAACAGCAACACTTTAAGAAAAGTTAATGACATTCTATTGGCGGCTATTTCTGGTACAGGGGGTATCTATATTTCATGGAGGTGTCTTCATGTGAAGGGTAATCACTCCATTAAAGTTTCAAGAGATTGTGTTGTGGTCCAGAACATTTGTTGGGGATAGCCAGAGTGTCACTTGGAGATTAAATACTTTGAAAAGGGCAAACAAAAGTTTTAAAAAGAGATAAAATCTTAGTCTACAGTATGTGAACAGTAAAAGATACAGGAATTAAGTCATCTTGCCCTAGTTGTGCTAGAGCAGGTTTGTCTAGATTAATGAAAATGTTGAGAAGGAAACAATATTTATCATGAAGAGGAACAGGGCCATGAGAAGCCAGATCTGTTCAGGGTCAACGCTGTGCTGAAGTCTAATGTTCTCTACAGTTTATTATCTCATGTCAGTGGTCCAGGTCAGAAGAAACAACAGGATCCTGAGGCTTACATCTGCTCCTGCTCAGTTCATTCAAGAGTTGAACGTAGAAGGAAACTGGGAGCTGTAGTTCCTGAGGATCTGCCTTGGCTCCCCTTGTTTTTGGGTTCTAACACCCTGAACTAAGGACTTCATTGACATTACATTTAGTCATTTAGCAGACGCTCTTATCCAGAGCGACTTTACAGTAAGTACAGGGACATTCCCCCAGAGGCAAGTAGGGTGAAGTGCCTTGCCCAAGGACACAACGTAATTTGGCACAGCGGGGAATCGATCCGGCAACCTTCTGATTACTAGCCCGACTCCCTCACCGCTTAGCCATCTGACTCCCTACTTCGGATCATCGTTGCTGGTTTGAATCCCAGGACTGACAGTGTTGTTCCAGGCAGAGAGGGTGGGGAGAAACAACCTCATTTGAGGGAAAGTTGACACATCAGCATTGGGCACGAGTGAACGTTAACGAGCTACTAACAGCGACTTCATGTTGCTGTTTAAATGAACCGTAGGGTCACACAACCGCCGACCCTAGATGACTCCACGGGCAGCCAATGGGATCCTGAGTTCTCCCAGGAGCACATCAACGCAGCAGCTGCAGTCCGGAAGATGTGTGCTTAGCTGTGGGTGAAAGCCTTCATCAGTCTGCACCACCCTCTGACAACACATTCATAACACCACAGATGACTCTATCCATCACTCTGACAAATATTTCCTTTTTCTTGTGCACTGGGCCATATCCCGGCCCATATCCCTCCCCTAGAGAGCAGGCGGTTATGGACAAACTGACGGATTTACTTACAGATGCCAGACAATGTTGTTTTCACTCAGCAATGTCAATAAGACACAGCTTAAGTTACCGTGGAATGGAGCCACGTGAGAGAGGCGTTTGGGGAGTGCGTTTGTGTGCGGTTGAACTCTTCTGGTCTCTGTGGAATGGCTCAATACACTTCCTTGAAATACATTTTCTACTATTAAGAAATCCAGGCTTTAATGGATTCTGTAATATTAATAAGATTGAATAAGTCTACCCTGTCGAGTCAAATAACAGACAAAGTGAATCTGGCAGTTGAATTGGTAGCTATCGGACCATACCCTGATCGAAGGAGGATAGGAGAAGCGAATTACAGGAGCGATGAAAAGGAGAAGCCATTTTCAGGATCTTAGCGCCTCTGAATGTTGCATTGTACCCCTAGATGTCCCACCGCGCGTCAAAGCTTCCAAGCTTTAACGAGGTAACACCAATCAAAGATGGTGGGCTAGTGGCAGGGGTTGTTATAGGCACTCAGGCACTGGCCTGAAGTCCAGCCGGTGGACTCGTCATCCCCATTTTCATGAGGGCAGGCGACCTCATTAGATATCTTACTGTACTGTAGGCAGGCGTGAAGTTCACTCTGTGAACCCAGTCAAACGAGGCTCTCTATCAACTTACATGCTCAAATTTGGAATCTGGAAGGATCTCTCTGTTATCAATCAGGCTGCTGGCAGACAGATCCAGGGATATTCACCGACTCTCTGTAGGGGAAGAGGACTCAAAGAACTCAAACAAGCCTTGTTAAATTGGTGTCTGGGAACATTGTATTGGTGATGTTCTTGGATTCCAGAACGGGTTCTGTAGCCCATGTTCTTTGTATTTTTAGCTTTTGTCTGTTTGACTGTTGAGTGTCAGAGCCTTTAAACTACACCTCCTAGCTTCAACACAATGGTGATGAATGATTCTATTTCAGCTATTATGGGATGATGCACACGCATGGAGACTGTTGACCACTGTTTAGGAACATTTACTTACCCTGATGGTATTACCTCTTACAACCCCTGTTAGATCGGAACGTTTTGTTTTGTTCAGCCTGCTTATAACAGGAATGGGGTGGGGGGATTGGTGGTGGTGGTGGTGTGGATGGAGCAGAAGCAGAGAGCGAGCCCTTATTAATCAGTCACTCCCACTCCCACTCACCTGGGTCCAAGTGACACTTTGAAACCTCCCTCAGGATCCAGCGGCAAATTGTAGGAAGAGACTGTTAGGTCTGCTGCTGCCGGAGGCAGACGCTGCCTGGCAGACCGTGGTTGGTTCTTTGTTTCTCCTGTCCCCAGCAGGCAGACCCACCTCCACCTCCTCCCCACCTCCACCTCCTCCCCTCCTCCACCTCCTCCCCTCCTCCACCTCCTCCCCTCCTCCACCACCTCCCCTCCTCCACCACCTCCACCTCCTCCCCTCCTCCACCTCCTCCCCACCTCCACCTCCTCCCCACCTCCACCTCCTCCCCTCCTCCACCTCCTCCCCTCCTCCACCTCCTCCCCACCTCCACCTCCTCCCCTCCTCCACCTCCTCCCCTCCTCCCCTCCTCCCCTCCTCCACCTCCTCCCCTCCTCCAGCCCCATTATGGAGCCTCTTTTAGCAGCGTCCCCCCAGTAGCGCTGCCATCGGTGTATATTATCCACCCAGGGAGTCTGCCGTGAGTTTCCCTCATTAGGAGCCATTAAACGTCCTCCTCCCTGATCTGCCTCCTGGCCCCCCTATAAAAAAAAAATAGGAATATTATGTGTTTTTTTATTTTTCTTCCCCCCCTGCTTTGTTTTCATACAGAGGTCACTGCTTTAGCCCCGGGATGGAATCTTCCAGACCAATAAATGAAAAACCCATTATTGACCTGCCAGGGAGCAAACCTAGATCAAGCCCACATGTCCAGTTTGAGCAGAAGATGTGACGTTAACCGTAAGGACTGACGAGGCCCCGCTGTTGTTTCTCCAGGCTGGAGGATGCTAACTCCTCTGTACATACATGCTCAAACTGAACAACATGCTATTAACCATATGGGTTGGCTGTGAGTAAAATAACCTGGCTGCTATTCTAATAAAAGCCTGTGCTGTCCCAGGGTGGTGGGTCGCTGAGATAATGGGAACATTTGTCACAAGTGGACTAGAGCACAGGCATGCGGTTCCAGTGTGAGATTGGCTGCATTGACAGTACTGCTTGAAACAAATCCCTCAAAGTGAGCTGGCTTTCAAAACAATCAGTACAGAATCCAGGCCCGTGTTTGGATGGCCAGACCATCTCCACTCCTGATCACAACATGACATAAATAACCGCAGCAAGCAGGCCTGGGGGGATCTCTCCTTGGACCACTTAGATTTTCTGGATGACCTGCCAGGGGATTTATGGTTCATGTTTCACAGGGCTGTTGTGTGAGGCTGAGGCTGGAGTCAGAGCTGGGATTTGGGCATGGGCTGGGACTGGGCCTGGAACTGGGGCTGGAACTGGGGCTGTGGCTGGAACTGGGGCTGGGACTGGGGCTAAAACTGGGGCTGGGGCTGGAACTGGGGCTAAAACTGGGGCTGGAACTATGGCTGGAACTGGGGATGGAACTTGGGCTAAAACTGGGGCTGGGGCTGGAACTGGGGCTAAAACTGGGGCTGGGGCTGGAACTGGGGCTGGAGCTGGGGCTGGAACTGGGGCTGGGGCTGGAACTGGGGCTGGGGCTGGAACTGGGGCTGGGGCTGGGGCTGGGGCTGGGGCTGGAACTAGGGCTGGGGCTTAAACAAGACTAAGGCTGAGGCCCTCCCCTCCCCAAAAACCCCTGCAGTCCTCTCAGAAGAAGCTCTTGCTGTGTGTCTTCAATAATGTAGCTGCTCTTGCATAATCAGCCAGTGGTATCTGAGGCCCATGTTTCTCGGCTTCTCTTTCATCGGCTCCTCATGCTGCAACCACACCGACCATCCCCCCCTCCCCCCCCCTCCCCCCCTCCCCCATCCCCCCTGGCCCAGCCCTCAGAGCTGCCTGCCTCCCAGCCTCATTGGGACCTCCAGTGAAAATGAGTGAATTATTGATTATAGACCGGGTCACCGAGGTGCTCGACATTAGTGTTGATGGTAACCACTGTGTGGCAGGTATTGATGCGCTGTCCACAGATAGCGTAGATCCACAATGCTGCTTCAAAGGACAGGGAGCAGGTGGGATTTGGTGTGCTTATTGACGAAGTGACGCGGAGGAGATATTGCTTAGGGTTGTGAGCTTGTTTACCATATGCTCGTATCACAAGACTTTATGAGTTCCCTCCTAATTGGCGAGTCGGCGAAAAACACCAGTGCCGATAAAGGAGCTGGAAGATGGAGGATAGCTCACCAGACTGGGCTCATATATGGGTTAAACCTCACCACACCTGCTCTAAGTGGCTAAACTCAGATATCCTCCAGACTCAGGGCCTCATTTACTAACATTGCGACCGCAGCTTAATCTGCGCCTTTGCCCAACCGCAAATAGCGCACGGTGTATTTCCGCATTTTGCGTGGTATTTATCAAACCAGATCCTCGTCGGGTAATCAGCCCCCATTAGTGTTAATTAGCGCGCCGTTAAAAGACGGGAAAAATCGGCCATGTTACTGCCACCATGGGTGATTTCGAGGAAAAGAAAAATTACGTTCAGCGAACAGGAGCTAGAAATATACACACCCATTTTCCCTGATGCCCTCCCAGCAGCGGTAATCTGCGTTTTTACTCAAGTGCGCTGCCTTTACAAATATGGTGTTTTGTCTTTACCCGCTATTTCATGCATGAAATGGGCGCAATCCTGTTAGTAAATGAGGCCCTCACTCAGGAACAGTTCCTACCGTGCCCCTGCACCCTGCGTCAGCACCCTAGGCTTTGAACACTGATCCCAGAGCAGTCGGACTCTCACAGAATTCATAAGGAAAGAGGAGACATTTGAAACCTTCTGAGAATCCCCGACCGGGCTTTCTTATATAGTTTTACTGCTGCTGATGAAGCTAAAACTGGAGGAAGAGGCAGTGATAGACAGAGAGAGTGAGAGAGGGGAGAAAGAAAGAGTAGTGATAGTGAGAGGAGGGAGAGAAAAGAGAAAGAGAGATGCTGAAAGAGAGAGTAGAGAAAGAGAGATACTGAAAGAGAGAGGCGGGAAAGAGAGATGCTGAAAGAGAGAAGAGAGAAAGAGAGATGCTGAAAGAGAGAGGAGGGAGAGAGAGATGCTGAAAGAGAGAGGAGGGAGATAGAGGGAGAGAAGAGTGATACTGAAAGAGAGAGTATTGAGAGAGAGGGAGACGAGAGATGCTGAAATAGAGAGTTGTGAGAGAAAGGGAGATAAGAGAGATGCTGAAGAGTTGTGAGAGAGAGGGAGATAAGAGAGATAATGAAAGAGAGAGTAGTGAGAGGAAGAGAGATACTGAAAGAGAGAGAGGAAGAGAAGAGAGATACTGAAAGAGAGAGTAGTAAGAGAGATACTGAAAGAGTGAGTAGTGAGAGAGAGGAAGAGAAGAGAGATACTGAAAGAGAGAGAGGAAGAGAAGAGATACTGAAAGAGAGGCAGACACGTAGATAGACCCGTAGATAGACCCATGAACTTAATGCTATGGTTCTACCTTCCTTTTTCCATACAGCTATTTCTTTTTTATGACTCTCTGGCCACAGGCTGTTTTTATAATTCTCTGTAGTAAAGCCCACAGTCAATGACCTGGATCCTGATAATACCCACTATGATTCAACTGTGTAGTTATTGTTTCATAGCGGGCCGCTTCACGCACCAGCCAGTGAAAGTATATGAGCAATCATTTCATGAACTATGTATGAACCAAGCCATGCCGAATGTGCAAAAAAATCTGGGGGGTGGCGGGGGAGGGTAGTGTTGAATATTGACCATATTCTTTGGCATGTCAAAGAAAATGTAAAAATATGCTTTTCATATGAGGTTCTTGTCCTCTGGTTCACCTGCCCAGCCCTGAGTCATCACTGTAATCAACGTGCAGAGGCACTAAGAGACTAAGGGTCAAGCACTAATCACACACCGATATAACTTAATTTGTCAGTGCCAGCTAAAGGTCATCTAGCTTTGCCCTGAAGAAAATATAGCGGTCGACCTCTCCATGTTCACTTTAATTGGCTTTTGTTTATTTCTTTGGGTGTGAATCACCAGGGTCCTCTGTGGTTCCTGTGGAAGACCTGCCTTCTCAACGTGAAGTACACCTCTGACATGGTCATGCCTGGAGGTGGAAAAGCTGACAAATGGAGTCTGACAGACTTGTTGTTGCTAAGAGCTCAACTAACCCGCCATAGTTTTTTCCAACAGAGGGATCATTATTTAGCAAGATCCATGCCCTGCCATAATCCTGGTCTCTCTCTCTCTGTCTCCCTCTTTTTGTTTTTCTCTGTCTCTGTCTTTGTCTTTCTCTCTCTCTCTCTCTCTCTCTCTCTCTCTCTCTCTCTCTCTCTCTCTCTCTCTCTCTCTCTCTCTCTCTCTCTCTCTCTCTCTCTCTCTCTCTCTCTCTCTCTCTCTCTCTCTCTCTTTGTTTACCTTTGCGCTCTTGTTTCTGGCTGAAGGACACCTGGGCCGTGGTACCTGACAGGAGATGGTTGTGAGCCTCACGGGCTGCTTGCCTGTCTGCTGACACTTCACCAGAAGCCGGGGCCTCATTACCCACGTCTCCCTGGGCCCTGGGAGGAGGCCATGCCGGTGAAAGATGCAAGCCTGTAAAATTGATTAGCCTGTCTGAGGTTCCTAAAGTTAGATCTACGAGGTTGTAGAGGTTGTAATGCCTGGTTCCTTGTTGAGACAGGAGTCGCTATCTTTCACCCAGGGCAGGTTCACGACCTGTGCCAGTGATTGGAGCATAGTGGCAGTTGGTGTTTCTTGGCGTCAGTTGGCTTCTGTTAGTGGCAGTTGGAAATGGTTTCAGATCTGTCATGTAACTTGCTGTAACAGAAAGTGTGAAATGTGAGATTTCCATGAAGAAGGTGTTCATCGGCCAATTCTGACCAGTTTGAGATGAATGCTAGAATAAGAGCATACAGGGTCCAAAGAGAAGATAAGAGATTGTTCTCTAATTTTGTCAGCCCTTTTTGAAATAGTTCTCTCCTAAACATAGTCTTTTAGTTTGCCGAAAGAGAAGGTGAGCTGGAGAGGGAGGAGGGAGGGGGAGGGGGGATTCTGGCAGTGGATGAAGAAAGTGTTCAATGTCACCTGCTCTGTGCCAGACCTCTCAGTGGGAGCGGATGAAGGGCCAAGAGCCTGACCCTCCCTCCCCCACACACACACACACACACACACATACACTTTCACACACACACACACATACACTTTCACACACACACACACATACACTTTCACACACACACACACACACACACACACACACACACACACACACACACACACACACTTTCACACACACACACTCACATTCACACACATGCTCACATTCACACACATGCACACACACACACACACGCACAACTGCATATATACATACACACACACACACACATTTGCTGACCGCGTCTCCTAAGCTTGTCAGGATGCATATTACGTTATCCTGTCCTTCATATGATGGATGGCAGGAAGAACAAGCATGAGGTTATCACACAGGGCAACACACACACACACACACTCTCTCACACACACGAAAAAGACACACATACAAAAACATCCACACAAGCACACATGGAAACATCCACACGCAAACCCCAAACACATGTCTGATCTTGGTTTGAACTTGGCACGATCCATTTTATTGCGTGTTTGAGGTGTGTTGATATTTTATTCATGTTGACGGGCATGACCTGCAGCTTCCAATCTCTGGGAGGAGAAGGTCACTCATTGTGCCTTTTATTTGTTGGTGCTGAACATCTAAGTCATGGAAACAGTAAAACAAGAAAAGAACCCCCCCCAAAAAACTTGGCTGTCTTGCTTCAAGAATATTTCACACCCTTGAGAAATACTTTTTTTTTTTTTTTCAGCAAAGCTCACATTAATATTTCACTTTTCAATCTCCTTGAATCTTGATTTGACACAATGGAAATCCCTTGCAATGACATCTGGTATTTGATGTCTGTGACAGCCAGTCAGAAAGATTCAGAACTCTCAGCAAACTACTTGTCCCAGCTGTCCCAGAGCTAAATGTTGCAGATTGCCTCAACAATGTCTGGCTTTAATGACATGTCGAAACGATCCCGGAATGTTCCTCCAACATGAGACATGTTGTTCCTCATTGGCACCTCAACTCGTTTGTTGCCATGGTAGCTGGGAGGCAGGGGTCTTCATCGTCACCACTCCACCCCTCCCTTCTCCTCTCCTTTTCTCTCCTCTCCCTTCTCCTCCTACTCCCTTCTCCTCTCCCTTTCTCTCCTCTCCCTTTTTCTCCTACTCTTTTCTCCTCTGCTTGTCTCTCCTCCTTTTTCTCCTCCTCTTTTCTCTTCTCCTTCTCTCCTCTCCTTTTCTCTCCTCCTTTTCTCTCCTCCTCTTTTCTCCTCTCCCTTTCTCTCCTATTTACTCCTCTTCCTTTCCTCTTTTCCTCTCCTCTCATTTAGTCGGTTCGTGTGGTTGTGTTTCGATGTTCAGAAAGCTTGACCCATTTAGGCCCGTCCTCCTGATTTACCGCGTCTGTGAATAGGAATTTGTTTTCCACTCGAATCAACGGTTTCTCTGTTTTTTCAGCGGGTCCTCTTACGTAACGTCTCCTGGTTCCACCAGAATGTTGCCGCTCTGTCGTGGCCGACTGCAACCCCCCCCCTTTCCGCCCCTGTTCGATACTCAACACAGTAGATTTAATAAAGTCTTCCTTTTCAATTTTCTCAGTGTCAGTCCCATTGAATGGCGTTAATTAGCAATCAATCGTTTTTGGGGAAGAACTTAAACAAAGATTAATTGATTGATTGATGCTCTGTCACTGCAGAAGAAAACAAGGAAATTGCTCAATTGTCTCTTTTCAGATGTTAATGTGGTGCCTCTGAAAGGGAGTCTGGGGTCCAGCCTGATAGACAAAATGTTTCCCGCAAAGGAGAAAGGCACTGAATTATAATCCATCCATGAGTATGTGAAGGGGACAGCATCCCAATCCGGTTATAGACAGAACTGCAGAGCAGAGATCACTGTTAGTTGTGCGTTCTCTCTCTGCGAGAGCGGCCTCAGAGCGGATGTTGGTCTGAGATATTGAGGCCCAGGCTGTGGGAGTCTTGTCCTGGCAGAGACCTTCGCATAAGTTGGGTGTCTTCCATGATTCTGTCTTCCATGCGCCCCTCGCTTTAGCTCTCCTGTTTCTTTCCCTCTCTCTTGCTTTCTTTCTCTGTCTCCAGCCCCTCTCTCTCTCTCTCTCTCTCTCTCTCTCTCTCTCATCTCTCTCTCTCTCTCTCTCTCTCTCTCTCTCTCTCTCTCTCTCACTCTCTGTCTCTCTCTCTCTCTCTCTCTCTCTCTCTCTCTCTCTCTCTGTCTCTCTCTCTCTC
Organism: Hypomesus transpacificus; assembly: GCF_021917145.1. NCBI lineage: Eukaryota > Metazoa > Chordata > Actinopteri > Osmeriformes > Osmeridae > Hypomesus > Hypomesus transpacificus. Next base: position 1,406,196 of record NC_061068.1, on the reverse strand, counting down.
TCTCTCTCTCTCTGCTTTTCTCTCTTTCTCTCTCTGCACCAACTCTTTCCCCTTGAACTTATCTTTCTCTCCCTCTCCCTTTTCCTTCCCTCTCCCTAGCTCTCTCTACCTCTCTCTTTCTCTTCCTCTCTTATTCTCTCCCTCTCTCCTTCTTATTATCTCCCTCTCTCCTTCTTATTATCTCCCTCTCTCCTTCTTATTCTCTCCTTCTCGTCTTGTATTCCTCCGTCTCTCTCCCCCTCTGAGAGACCAGGCCAGGCTCCTCTGTATTCTGCCCCAACCGGCCCTTCTCTCTGCACCCTGCTCCCTGCACCTCAAGGTCAACTCCACTGCTGTAAATCTCCTGGAACATCCTAGCAGAGAGGGGATGCACAGCACAGGGAACTCATGTCAACATGCACATTTTGGCTGTAATTCATTACTTCTGTTGCCCATGAACAATGGGAAAAGAAGGTGGAGGGGTACGTAATTATGTGATTCATAGCCTGCTGTGAGGGTAAACTAATGCAAATTGTATGTGTTTGTGTCAGCATGAAATAGGTCTCACATAAGATATATTTTATCACAACTACAAAACAGATGTATACAAGTCGTAATAAGGTGGTTTCGCCGGTGATTTATCCTTTTAAAACAATCAAGCAAGTTTTAAGTTGAACAAAAGGACAGAGCACTTATCTAGATGTTTGAGAATTAGTTAAAAACTTAAAGTTATGTCCTGGGTTAGGGTTAGGGTTAGTCTGACCAGTTACTTACTGTACACAGGAATAGCTGTCATGGTTATGTAAAGTTACTCAGCAAACTCTGTACAGTATCTAGACAATTTTACAGACTGTTTTGCCATAAACGTAGACCTTGCTCTATATTGTTAGCCTTTCCGGTCCTGGCTTCTTCTAAAAAAACGTTTTTTTTAACAGCAATGCTTGCTGATAAAGCTTTAGAGAAATTCAATAATAACGATTTCCTATCAAGATTCTCTCCTTGAAAAATTGGAAATACTGACTAATCACAAGATGATACCTGTTCACTATAGTGATTGTCAAAGTATTTCCAAATTCTTCATTACACTTTGGAGTCCATGCAATGTCAGCACAGCCGTTAGGATCGGTCAGGAGAGAATGAGAACTCCCTCGTTCTGACTCTCCTCCAAGCTTATGTCAGGTCCGGTCGCTGCACAATGAAGTCCAATTTTACCTCATTCCCAAGGCCGGGATACCGACATGGATTAACCTGAAAATGATTACCTGGATAAATATTGTATCTCGGATGATCCAGGTATTCTGGGATTGGCCCCCTGGGGCCCCCAGTCGCCGGGCAGACTGCCGAGGAGGTGATAAGTCCCGCTCTTTATGAGAAGCCTCTCAGTGTCTGGGCCGATGACGGTGTGTCAGCTGCCTTGCGGGCACCGCGGAGCTCTGGTCATGCGTGACTGATAACTCCCCAGAGCCAGGGCTGAGATTCCTCCAGTGCACCTGCAGCAAGTACCTACTACTGTGCTGTGCAGTAGTACTGTGCTGTGCTGTACTTTGCAGTACTGTGCTGTACTTTGCAGTACTGCACTGTCCTGTACATTGCTGTGCTGTACTCTGCAGTGCTGTAAGGTGTTGTACTGTGCAGTACTGTACACAACTGTGCCCTCACCTGAGTGCTGAAGTCTCTGTCGAGACATTTTTGGTCGATGGCTCTAAAGAAATTTAACAACGAGGCAACCATGGCAACACATGAGCTTAGGTGCAGGAGAGGAGCAGGATGGCTTTAAAACAAGATCCATTTTCTCCACAGCCAGTCGGAAGGGGACATATATGCACGTACATAGCCTATATCTACTTTATATCTATGAATATAAAAAGAGAGAGAGAGAGGTAGTCAGTGGGCGAGAGACAAAAAATGAAGAGAGAGAGAGAGACCAGGAGATAAGGAGCTGGCAGGTGCTTTATTTCTACAGGATTTAGGAAGATTAACTGTTACTCGAAGCTCCATATGACCCCCCCCCCCTGATGGATCTGAGATATCTTCTCTCCTGTACTGGTTACACTCTTACCTGCCTGTTTAGAATAGTGGCAGCCTGGTTACAGTGTTCCTTGCCTGTTTAAAGTCGCGGTGACTTGGTTACAGTCTTATCTCGCTGGTTACAATCTTCCCAGCCTGTTTGCAGTTTTGGTTGCCAGGTGACAGTCTAACCTTCCTGCCTACCTACCTGTTCTCAGTCATGCCTGCCTGGTTATACAGTTACCTAGTTACAGACTTGGCCCATTCTGATAGGGTGTTCCAGCAGTATAACCCTCCTCCACGCACCTGCCTATGTCTGTATCGACCTGTCTCCTGCTGACCCTAGGCCTCTGGGCAGAGGTTATCAGCAGATCAATAGCACTGAATATGAGCTGCCATCTTGGATATCTTGTATGGTTGCTGATCCCCCACCTGCTCCTGGTGTGACTGTAATCATCTCAGACAGGTCAACAGTAGACAGCATGTTGCATCTGTAGTTCTCAGCATTTTGAACCTCAGCACCATCATAAGGGATGAGATCGCTGTTACATTATGTACTGATGACAGGAGATGGCAAGAGAGGAGATACTCTGTCTCTCTCTCTCTCTCTCTCTCTCTCTCTCTCTCTCTCTCTCTCTCTCTCTCTCTCTCTCTGTCTCTCTCTCTCTGTCTCTCTCTGTCTCTCTGTCTCTCTCTCTCTCTCTCTGTCTCTCTCTGTCTCTCTCTGTCTCTCTCTGTCTCTCTCTGTCTCTCTCTCTCTCTCTCTGTTTCTCTCTGTCTCTCTCTCTCTGTCTCTGTCTCTCTCTCTCTGTCTCTCTCTGTCTCTCTCTGTCTCTCTCTCTCTGTCTCTCTCTGTCTCTCTCTGTCTCTCTCTGTCTCTCTCTCTCTCTCTCTCTCTCTCTCTCTCTCTCTCTCTCTCTGTCTTTCTCTCCCTCTCTCTCTCTCTCTCTCTCTCTTATTCTTTCTCTCTTTCAGTCTCTCTCTCTGCTTTGCTCTCTTTCTCTTTCATTCTCTTTCGCACTCTCTCTCTTTAATCCTCTCATTCTCTATTTAATCTCTCTTTTCTCTCACCATTTCATCCTTTCATTCTCTGTAATCTCTCTTTTCTCTCTTTAATCTCTCTTTTTTTACACTCTTTCACTCTTTCACTCTCTGGCTATCGCTTTCTCTCTATTTTTCTACTTTTCTCTCTACCTCTTTCTCGTTATGTCTCTCTCTACCCCCCCCCCCCCCCCCTCTCTCTCTCTCTCTCTCTCTCTCTCTCTCTCTCTGTCTCTCTCTCTCTCTCTCTCTACCCCTGTCTCTATCTCATGGAGCAGTAACGTTACGGTAACTCCAGGTGGGGAGTAAATTGTGCCAATAATGATGACAAGTGCCTGGAATCCCAAACATTCATTTCACAGAGAGCTGTGATCGCTCTTCTAGTGGTATGATAAAAAAGCAATACATCAACAAGCTCTGAAGAACCAATTAAGAGAGGCTGTCTGTCAAACTAATGTTGTGAGCCGCGATACAGTCCCCATGTAAAACGTCAGTCAACACCTGGCAAGCAAATGAGCCATCAGCAGCCTGGCACAAAGAAGGAGGGAGCACAGGAGGAGAGGAGCGAGGGAGGGAGAAGAGGAGGAGAGGAGCGAGGGAGGGAGAAGAGGAGGAGAGGAGCGATGGAGCAGAGGAGGAGAGGAGCGATGGAGCACAGGAGGAGAGGAGGAGAGGAGCACAGGAGGAGAGCAGAGGAGGAGAAGAGCGAGGGAGCAGAGGAGGAGAGGAGCGAGGGAGCAGAGGAGAGGAGCGAGGGATGAGAGGAGCGAGGGAGCAGAGGAGGAGAGGAGCAAGGGAGCAGAGGAGGAGAGGAGCGAGGGAGCAGAGGAGGAGAGGAGCAAGGGAGCAGAGGAGGAGAGGAGCGAGGGAGCAGAGGAGGAGAGGAGCAAGGGAGCAGAGGAGGAGAGGAGCGAGGGAGCACAGGAGGAGAGGAGCGAGGGAGCACAGGAGGAGAGGAGCGAGGGAGCACAGGAGGAGAGGAGCGAGGGAGCAGAGGAGGAGAGGAGCGAGGGAGAAGAGGAGGAGAGGAGTGAGGGAGGGAGCAGAGGAGGAGAGGAGCAAGGGAGAAGAGGAGGAGAGGAGTTAGGGAGGGAGCAGAAGAGGAGAGTAGCGAGGGAGCAGAGGAGGAGAGGAGAGAGGGAGCAGAGGAGGAGAGGAGCGAGGGAGCAGAGGAGGAGAGGAGCCAGGGAGAACAGGAGGAGAGGAGCGAGGGAGCAGAGAGAGATGCGTGACCTTTTGACCACAGCAAGAGACAACCTCATATGTATAGAAAACCCGCGTATCAGGGAGCAAGGAGGTGGATACTGGTATGTGTTAGTGGATGGGAAGAGAGAGAGGGCCAATAGAGAGAGAGAGACAGAAAGACAAGGGACAGCAATGAGGGAGAGACTTGCATGTGTCTCATGGTTAGACAAGCAATCGTCTGTCATCTAAACGTGTTATGCGTTTGTGATTTACGGAGGTCACGCATGGGGGGGGCGGGGGTAGACCACACCTTCGCATGTGTAAGAACAGTGTGCCCTTGTGTAGGACTCCTTCTGAATCAGCCTTCATTCGTTTCCTGTCCTGTCGGAGTATATGAGCTGAGCTCAGGTGCAACCCGGTTTTCCTCTGAGCCGTTTAACAACAAGCGCCCCGGCTGTTTACCGACCGAACAGCCCTGATCTGACATATACCTCAGCTTCAAGGCCTGTACTGCACGTTAACTGACTCTTCTGCTGGTCACAGAGCATTACTGCCCTTTTTACTGTGACTACTGTACCGTATGGAACATTCTCTCTCTCTCTTTCTCTTTATCTCTCTCTCTCCTGTGTTTTGATAATTGTACCGAACAAAAGCAGATCAGGGTGAGCTTGGTGTTGTGTTCTAGCACAAGCAGAGAGAGAAGGATTATGGGAGCTAATCTGGGAACACATCTCCACTGTTCGGCTGAGCACACGCAGCCAAGCGAGCTGTGTTTGGTCCGCATACAAAGGTGGAACAGAAGCTGGAACACACAGAGCTAAGTCCGTGACCAACCTTGGGGGGTTGTTCAACAAAGTGGGTGTGAATGCGTGTGTGTGTGTTTGTGTTTAACTACACTTGTGGGGACCGTATGTCCTGTGGGGCTCTTTTGCTTGGATCTTATAACTGCAAATGCTTTTCTCAGTCGGTTTTAGGGTTAGAATGACGTTAAGGGTTAGGGTTTAGTCGTAAGAGAGAGCTCCATTTTGAATGGGAGTGAATGGTCGGGCCCCACTAATATAGAAAAACAAACCTTGGTGTGTTTATGTGTGTGTGTGTGTGATGTTGCCCAGAGGCAAGCTTGGTTTCTGGCGTTCTCCAACACAACACTCGAGGGTCAACGCTGTTACATTCTCCAGCAGACACGTTCCGTTGACGACGGGCGTGCAGGAAGTAATGTGATTGGCACGTCCCTCACACAGCATGTCATGGCACGTCAACACACACCAACGTCACCTGGAGGATTCCGATTTTTCCGCTCTGTAATACCCGCTGACAGATTGAAACCCATCAAGTCGTTTCAGGCGGTTCCAGGAACTGTTGGTCGTCACAGAGACTGGACGAAGGCTTGTCTTCCCCGCTGGGATTTCAAACGTACAGTATGTGTCACAGATCGCACACAGCGGAACAGTTGCCAAACTACAGTTAGCGTAGAGTTTCTCTAATCTGTGTGAAGAATTCTTTATACTTACTGTCTTACAGTTTGACTCACTCCCCCTCTCTGTCTCTCTCGTCTCTCTCAAACACTCTTCCGTGTCAATTACAGTTCACAATCTCAATTGTGTTAATTCTTCAATGATCATATTCATGTATTGAACACTAGTGAAACAAGGCATTCACAGAGTAATCCAGTACCCAGGATTCATCACATGCAGGAAGTCTGGAACCTGGTTAGGACTGCTGCTACCTGGGCTGTGAGAAAACATCCAGAATGGAGCTTCTCAGAAAGCTGTCTAATTATCTAGCTCCAAAAACACTGGGGTGCTGCAAGCCTGTGCAAGAACTGTCAACAGTCCAAACATTGCCACAAAAATATTCCTCCTTACATCCGGCTGAGATGTATTCATTGTTTGTCGATTGTGTGCAAAATGCTCCCCGTGAATTCTAATGATTTCAGTCAAACTTAATCACGTTTCGAACCCCAGGGTTTAAATACATTTTTAACCTTTCCTGACAGACTGCACTTGAGGGATTCCTTGTAGGTCTTTTTTTGTTGCTCTCTGTTTCTCCCTCTATTCCTCCCTCCTCCCCCCTGCTGAGAAGTCATTATTTCTGCCCTTCTCCTCCCCAGGTGGCATCTGCATCGCCCAGTCCCTGAAGATCCCCCACGATCACAAGCCGTCTGACTTCGACAAGATCATTCGCTTGTTGCTAGACACGCGATACGCCCGCGCCATCATCATTTTTGCCTCGGATGAAGATATACGGTACGGAGAGAGAGAGACAGAGAGACAGAGACAGAAAAGAGGGAGAGAGAAAGATAAATTGTTCAAAAAGAGGGATAAATGGTGTAAATGTAAAAGTGCAGACTGGGTGCTCTTCAGTTGCAAAGAAATAGCATGTGCCACTTAAGTGTGTGTCCTTCTGTGTGTGTGTGTGTGTGTGTTTATAATCCCTTTTCTCATCACCCAGCGGGTCTGACTGTAAGGGCACTCAATAATATTGTGTGTGTGTCTATCAACAGGGGTGTCCTGAACGCCAGTAAACAAGCAGACCAAGTGGGTCACTTTGTGTGGATCGGCTCAGACAGCTGGGGGGCCAAGAACAGTCCCATCCATGGGCAGGAGGACGCCGCCATTGGCGCTGTGACCATCCTCCCCAAGAGAACCTCCATCCCTGGTAGGTCTGCCTCCCACCCACGGTGCTCCCACGCTGGAGGGACTCCCTGCCCAGTCTGCCTCCGTAGCAAGACCAGCTGAGTCAGGGATGTCCTGCTGTACCCATCCAGCTCTCTGTCACAGCAGGGGGCAAGTCTCTCTCTTCATGACCACTTAGTGCCTCTGCTCATAGCCTCAGACACTGTCCGTATGTCCTGGTGCATAACTGTCAGTGGAGTGCAGAGCCCAGGAAAGTGAGACCTTCAGACTGGCTGGTAAACTCTGCCGGAGTGACCCTGGGCTGCCTGGCCGAGTGACTCGCTGAGTGATTGAACGGCGAGCTGGCTGGCTGGCTGATTGGCTGGATTGTTAGGGCTGGACGGCTGACTAGGTGACTGGAGTGGAGAACGGGCTGTATTAGAAGGGCTGACTGGTTAACTGGCTGGATGACTGGGACTTGATGACTGAACGGCTGACAGTCAGACGACTGGCTTAGCTGTTAGCTGGCTGACTGGTTGATTAGCTGTCTGGCTGGCAGCGGGGGCTGGCTTGCTGACTGCTTCTCATTATTGGCTGTGGGGGACCCACAGGTGGCATGCTAATAGAGGCCCCCTCAGAGCCTGTCTGGGATACTGCCCCTCTTTATTGGCTCATCATTTATGTTCCCTCTTCCCTGACCTCGGGGGGGAAAAAGGAGGGGCGGGGATGGGTGCGTGATGAGGGGCCCGGCTCATTGAGGAGAGAAGAGGAAAGAGAGAGGGAGAGGGAGGGGGAGGGCGAGGGGGAGGGAGAGAAATACAGAGTTTCCAGGGAGTCAGATGGCTGAGCGGTGAGGGAGTCGGGTTGGTAATCAGAAGGTTGTTGGATCGATTCCCCGCCGTGCCAAATGACGTTGTGTCCTTGGGCAAGGCACTTCACCCTACTTGCCTCGGGGGGAATGTCCCTGTACCTATTGTAAGTCGCTCTGGATAAGAGCGTCTGCTAAATGACTAAATGTAAATGTAAATGAGTTTGATCTGAAAAGAGAGATTCAGAGTGAAGGATTTCGAATTTGAGGTTAAGCCAATGAGTGAGTGAGTGAGAAGAAAAGAGGGAGGGTGGAGAGAGAATTTGATCTAGAGAGAGAGAGGCAGAGGCAGAGAGAGGCAGAGGCAGAGAGAGAGAGGGGAGGGAGGGCGCTAGAACACAACGATAGAGATTAAGACAGAGAGAATAAAAAGAAAGAGAGACGGACTGACAGAATTGGATCTAAAGACAGAGTTATTTGGAGGTAAGGAGGTAGGGAGAGAGAGTCAGGTTGATCAGCACTGTAGGCTCTGGTCTCAGTGTGGCTGTCCTCCTCTCGTCTCAGTGTGGCTGTCTCTCTCTGGTCTCTGTGTGGCTGTCCTCCTTTGGTCTCTGTGTGGCTGTCTCTCACTGGTCTCTGTGTGGCTGTCTCTCCCTGGTCTCTGTGTGGCTGTCTCTCCCTGGTCTCTGTGTGGCTGTCCACCTCCTGCTGGTCTCAGTGTGGCTGTCTCTCCCTGGTCTCTGTGTGGCTGTCTCTCCCTGGTCTCTGTGTGGCTGTCCACCTCCTGCTGGTCTCAGTGTGGCTGTCTCTCCCTGGTCTCTGTGTGGCTGTCCTCTGGTCTCTGTGTGGCTGTCTCTCCCTGGTCTCTGTGTGGCTGTCCACCTCCTGCTGGTCTCAGTGTGGCTGTCTCTCTCTGGTCTCTGTGTGGCTGTCTCTCCCTGGTCTCTGTGTGGCTGTCCTCCTCCTGCTGGTCTCAGTGTGGCTGTCTCTCTCTGGTCTCAGTGTGGCTGTCCTCCTCTGGTCTCTGTGTGGCTGTCTCTCTCTGGTCTCTGTGTGGCTGTCTCTCCCTGGTCTCTGTGTGGCTGTCCTCCTCCTGCTGGTCTCAGTGTGGCTGTCTCTCCCTGGTCTCTGTGTGGCTGTCTCTCCCTGGTCTCTGTGTGGCTGTCTCTCTCTGGTCTCAGTGTGGCTGTCTCTCCCTGGTCTCTGTGTGGCTGTCCACCTCCTGCTGGTCTCAGTGTGGCTGTCTCTCTCTGGTCTCAGTGTGGCTGTCTCTCTCTGGTCTCAGTGTGGCTGTCCTCCTCTGGTCTCTGTGTGGCTGTCTCTCTCTGGTCTCTGTGTGGCTGTCTCTCCCTGGTCTCTGTGTGGCTGTCCTCCTCCTGCTGGTCTCAGTGTGGCTGTCTCTCCCTGGTCTCAGTGTGGCTGTCTCTCCCTGGTCTCAGTGTGGCTGTCTCTCCCTGGTCTCTGTGTGGCTGTCTCTCCCTGGTCTCTGTGTGGCTGTCTCTCTCTGGTCTCAGTGTGGCTGTCTCTCCCTGGTCTCTGTGCGGCTGTCTCTCCCTGGTCTCTGTGTGGCTGTCCTCCTGCTGGTCTCAGTGTGGCTGTCCTCCTGCTAGTCTCTGTGTGGCTGTCCTCCTCTGGTCTCTGTGTGGCTGTCTCTCCCTGGTCTCTGTGTGGCTGTCCTCCTGCTAGTCTCAGTGTGGCTGTCTCTCCCTGGTCTCTGTGTGGCTGTCCTCCTGCTAGTCTCAGTGTGGCTGTCTCTCCCTGGTCTCTGTGTGGCTGTCCTCCTGCTAGTCTCAGTGTGGCTGTCCACCTCCTGCTGGTCTCAGTGTGGCTGTCCACCTCCTGCTTCTGGGCCCTGCTGAGTTAAAGCCACATGCAAAGCCAATTACGCCAACAACAAAAAGCTTCATCACTGCTTGTTACGCTTCATGACCACAACAGCTGCCACAGAAACCCTCTCTCGCCACTCACCTACCCTGGCGACCACAGTGGGGGGTTGAGGCACGACTTGTGACCAGGGTGACTGGTATGACACTGACACAATGCAGCAACTGGAGTTGAAGGTGACATAGTGCTATGCCTTTGATCATTTGAGAATCCAGTCAACATGGTCCTTCTGATCAATACGGGCTTGAACTGGTGTATTGCAGTTCAGTAGATGCCTGCTGTCCCTAAGCCTAACACACAGACGTCCCTGGGAACTGCACACAACAGCGGCTCTTTGTTTTAGTGCAAATACAGGGTTGATACTGGTGTGTTTCTGTTTGTGGGGTGTGTGTGTTGGTGCATGTGTGTAGGTGTGTGTATGTGAGAAGACAGTAGATGGGTACGGATGTTGAGTTGAATCTTTCGGGGCCATGTTTAAAACATGACTCATATCTGAAGTGATGGACGGATGACTTTCTCACTCATGTCCCTGCAGTGGCACAAAGCCCAATAATACATAAACAAATATATAAATAAATCAAATCCTTCTTCCCTATCACACATTTCTCTGTTATTGAATCAAATATGATCCATTTCTTCTCATGCTGCTCTATTCTTGAGGGTCCTTCCTTGCATGTCTGGGGAGGTGGTTATTATTTAATTTTTTTCTGCTCTCATTCTCTGGTTGATTGGTTGTCAGTGCCCTGACTGCTTATGTACCAGTTAACAAGCTCAGCCTGAGCTGTCCCCTGCAGCCTGTCAGCCTGGCAGCCTGGCAGCTTGCATCTCCCCCGTGACGGAAAGCGAGATGGAGGAGAGCGAGGGTGTGGGAGATGGAGGAGAGCGGGGGTGTGGGAGATGGAGGAGAGCGAGGGTGTGGGAGATGGAGGAGAGCGAGGGTGTGGGAGATGGAGGAGAGCGAGGGTGTGGGAGATGGAGGAGAGCGAGGGTGTGGGAGATGGAGATGGAGGAGAGCGAGGGTGTGGGAGATGGAGGAGAGCGAGGGTGTGGGAGATGGAGATGGAGGAGAGCGAGGGTGTGGGAGATGGAGGAGAGCGAGGGTGTGGGAGATGGAGATGGAGGAGAGCGAGGGTGTGGGAGATGGAGGAGAGCGAGGGTGTGGGAGATGGAGGAGAGCGAGGGTTTGGGAGATGGAGGAGAGCGAGGGTGTGGGAGATGGAGGAGAGCGAGGGTGTGGGAGATGGAGGAGAGCGAGGGTGTGGGAGATGGAGATGGAGGAGAGCGAGGGTGTGGGAGATGGAGGAGAGCGAGGGTGTGGGAGATGGAGGAGAGCGAGGGTGTGGGAGATGGAGGAGAGCGAGGGTGTGGGAGATGGAGATGGAGGAGAGCGAGGGTGTGGGAGATGGAGGAGAGCGAGGGTGTGGGAGATGGAGATGGAGGAGAGCGAGGGTTTGGGAGACGGAGGAGTGGAGACACTCCAGCCCAGACGCGGATCACGTAACGAGGCTTTAGCTCAGCTCACGCACACCCATCTCAACCCCAATCTCCTTTCTTATATCCTCATTATCTTTTCACTCATGCCCCCCCCCCCCCCCCCAGTCCTCTTCTCATATGTCTTCTGCCATTCTTCTTTCCTGCACGGTGATCATTTATGAGTTTCACCTTCATCCGAGAAAGGAAATCAGAGGTGAACATGTTCGTCTTGATTTGTCTTTGAATCAGCGACCCTGGGCGTAGAGGTTGGATCTTTTAACGAGGGCGGAGGAGTAGAAAGCCGTCTGCCCTCCCGCATCCCGCTAGGATTATTCCCGCTCGCTAGTCGAGGTTTCCTTCGGCCGTTGGAGTCACAGCTTGGGACTGGGGGTGCGCTGTGATCTCCAGCAGGGCTTGTTTGTTTGGCTGCTTGTTGTTCCTGGTTCCTTAGATGGTGGCCTGCAGCAGGGGGGGGTTCTGGGGGTTCTGGCTGGCCTCCACGCTCAGGGCTGCCTGCTGCCGTCTGGTCCCCAAACCACCATCTCACCCACCTCCAGCACCCCCATCACCATCACCATCACCCCCCCACTGGCATATGGGCACACACAACTCTTGTGAATGCATGAAGGTAGATGCACACACTGAAAGCTACACAAATGTACACACACACATACACATAGGGGTACACACATAGTGTACACACATGGAAATACAGTTGACAAAATATTGACACAATCTTCATTCATTAACAACTGCATTCATGACGTAAATTGTTATTGGCAGTCAGATGTCTAGGCTTTTTATTTATTTGACTGTTTTCTGCTGCTTGGTTTATTCATTCATATTAAGTTGTTGTTATGAATGTTCCACATGTTCCACATTTCATGCACCCGAATGCAGAATTTCCACTCCACCTTCCCTTTCAGAAACGTGTTGATCAATGCTTGAAGTCACGCTTATAAGCACAAACACACAAAACCTCAAGTTTATGTCTGACATTTATATAAGTGATCTATGCCAGTGATTTCTGTTTACGGCTCTTCAGTCAGACATCAAACTGGAGAGAAGTTTGCCAAGTTAGTTTGAGTACTGTTCTGTAAGTGGAACATATAAACAAAGTCCTTGTTTACTTGCTAAATGCACAGTTATTGTGCTTGGAGCAGAAACATTTTGGAGTTCTGATCTTGTTAGTACAGTACGTTTCTGAAGTTTCTCTTCTTAAAACAAAGCAGTATTTAATGTAACATTGATACCCTTAGCCGTAATAATACTGCACTATCCCTTCCTCTTTTCCTTTTCTCCATCTCCCTTTTTCTGTTTGTCTCTGTCTGCTCGAGATATTTGGCATTACTGAAGAGAAAATAAACGACGTAAATATCTCCATGTTCCATTTCTATGTCATACAGAAGCATGTTCTATTTTAAATGTGCAAGTATGTATGACACGTTCGCTACCCTTCATTCACACAAATGATCGCACCGATGAATCAGAATGTAATTGTCTGCAGTGCCCTTCCCGACTACTGCTTCGAGAATTCCGGCGCATGCATAATGCAGAAGCTTTGGCAGAACTTTTATAGTTTCTCTCAGTCCTGAGATGTCTTATCAATCGATCAGCCCAACATGCGTTCCTTCTCTATCCGGGGAACCTCACCCCCTGCTTCCTAACAGTGCCGTTAACCATCCTGTCTCTTCTGTTGTTGTCCCGGGTTCAATCCTCCAGGTGTCCAGCTGCCTCGCCAATACCCAGAGGGGGTTTTTATACGACTGATATACGAGAGGCGAAAAACAAACAACAGTTGTTGCACTGACAGTTTATGGATGCAGGTTCATTTATTGTTGAAGAACCACATGTTGACCGCGTCTTGTTGAAGCGGTAGCCAGCGATGGTTGTTTCGACAGATCCGTGACGTGCTCCTCTGAAGTGTGTAGGTGCTGAGAGGCAGCCAGGCTGAGAGAGGCAGCCGGGCTGAGAGAGGCAGCCGGGCTGAGAGAGGCAGCCGGGCTGAGAGAGGCAGCCGGGCTGAGAGAGGCAGCCGGGCTGAAAGAGGCAGCCGAGTTGAGAGAGGCAGCCGGGTTGAGAGAGGTAGCCGGGCTGAGAGAAGCAGCCGGGCTGAGAGAGGCAGCCGGGCTGAGAGAGGCAGCCGGGCCGAGAGAGGCAGCCGGGCTGAGAGAAGCAGCCAGGCTGAGAGAGGCAGCCAGGCGTGAGTCAGCAGTAGTTGAAGAGGTTGCGATGCATCACTGTGATTATTGAGGCGAGGTGACCTGTTGTTTTAGCTTCTTTGACCCTGAGGACAAAGGCGCCGGGCGCCGTTTGACCTTCCCGTGACACTCCTGGCGTCCCTGCCACCGTCACGCACCACCCCGCCACAGAAGAGAGGCTGAGTGTCACTTCAAGCCCCCAATTGTGTATCTACTGTGTCAGGTGCTCCATTCCCTGTCGCTGAGAATCGCCCATGGCGACAGTGACAGTGACAGAGCCGGAGTGTGGACTGTGTGTTGAGAGGGGCTGGCGGGATGGGCTTCCCTGGTTGCTCCTGAGAAACATCTGGATCATGGAGGCTGGAGGTCTTCATGTGTGACAAACAAACAAAAAGACCTTTAGAGCTGAGATGTTGGACTTTTTTATTTAGGTGTGCTGGTTGACTCGTGTGTCTGGTGACTGGGGCTTGAACCGTGCATGACTTCAGTGTTCCCCCCCACCGGGCTGGGCTTCATCTCAGCTGGTATCCCTCTGCAACCTTGGGCCTTCCTGTCTCGACCAGGCACGTTCCAGACACGTCAACACATAAACAACACAGAAGAACCATCAGGAGCAGAGCTATATTCACATTACTAAAACATCTCGTCTCTGTGTTGTCCCCATTGCACTAAGGCCTCCGAGCTGAATGTAACAGCGACACAAACATATTTTTTTAGCCTGAGCCTTGCTGCACCTACGGGCGAAGATCTGTGAAAATGCTTTTCTACACTATGAGATGGAGTTGTAAGTCTATGCAGTTTGAATTCATAAAGTTGTTGAATAATGAATTGCTTCTTTGCTGTAATGAATCCTTTTCAAGTCTTATCCACATCACTTTTTTATACATACTGCTTTATTGAGCAGAAGTTCCAGTTCATGCAAAACTTCAGGTCAGGTCCTATATTTAGCCCAGGAGAAATGAATATGTAAGTCCCTGCTCTGGGCTTTGACATTAGTGAATGGCAAGGACACCTCAATACTACCTTGTCACTCCCCCACCATGCCAGCACAGCATTTTACCAGGAGGGGGAATAACTAAATATATGCTTTCAGCCAATATTGAATCATTTCACTTGAATTACCTTTTCTTGCGGTGTAACATACAGTACCATATGACAATGATGTCATCAGTTGCATGTGGTCTTTACATCATAAATTACTTTATGAAATTACTTATTTATAACTTCAGACCAGAAAACCGCTTTACCATTTTGCATTACCCGTTTCCGAAGCTTATAATAGACCCTCGTAGATAGACGTACAATAAATGAAAACACACAAAGATAATCTAAATATTACATGTTTATAGTACCCTAACCTAGTAAGTCTTAACTTGGCAGGCTTTAACTTAACCATTGAAGATAGTGCCTTAAGACATGGTAGAGATGGACAGAGAGCTTTGTGAGAACTGTTACATAAAACTGTATAATAATAAATAATAAAAAGTAAAGCAAAAATACATGAAACTTTAAATGTTCATCCATC
>NC_061068.1:1383978-1386478 GCF_021917145.1 Hypomesus transpacificus | reverse complement strand
TACTGAAGTGGAACGTACAGGAAATCATTGTTATTTTCTCTCTCTTTACGAATGTAAAGCGTTTTACTCATTGAAACAAATAAAATAATGAGGTTTGGGTGAAATATGATGCTTCCTTAGGCTGAGGCTACAGTCGACATCTCCAGATCCCAGGGAGATCCTTCATCTCCCAGCCAGCACATCAGGAGACAACAAACATTATCGTAATAAACGCTGCATCTTTGATAAGCTAGCGTAGCCATCAAACCTAACAGTTCTCGTCAATCACCTGACAATGAAACGCTGTTATTGTTATTTTGTAGAAATGGGATCTTGGCAGAGAACATTTTGCAGTACAGTAAACTGAACAGTAGCAGTCTCGGGTTGGTTCGGGCCTTAAGTCCACGGCTGTATGGTCTCTAGGGGAAAAATCGATTCACATTTGAATCGCGATTCAATTTGCTAGCAATTCAGAGCGATACACACATTTCTGTGAATTGATTCTTTGGGGCATTTATTTAAATATATTTATTTATTTGTAAACAAAAAAAAAATCTCAGTCGTGAATCGATTTTTTATCGAATCGTGACCCCGAAAATAGAATCGTGAGGTTCCAAAAGATTCCCACCCCTAATGGTCTCCCTGCTGCTCTGTCAGAGCTGTGTTCATCTCTGCTTCCCAGGCGTCCGGATCTCTCCGACCTCCCGTTCTGATGATGCTGCGTTGAGATCATTAGTATGACACAGCATCCTCTCTACGTACAGCACAGAGCAGGAAATAGTACTTGTTTTTGTTTCTGGAATGCTCTATCGTGAGCTCTGTGTGTGCGTGTGTGTCTGTGTGAACGTTTGTTTGTGTGTGCGTATATGCGTGAGTGCACTTGCGTATATGCATACATGAGTGTGTGTGTCGTCTACTTTTGTTTGTGCGTGTGCGTCTATTGTGCGTAGATGTGTGTGCATATACAGTATGCATGAGTGTGTGTGTGAGTGTACTTTTGTTTGTGTGTGCGCCTGTTGTGTGTGTGTGTGCGCCTGTTGTGTGTGTGTGCGCGCCTGTTGTGTGTGTGTGCGCCTGTTGTGTTTGTGTGCCTGTTGTTCGTCTGTGTGCATATATGCATGAGTGTGTGCTTGTATGTGTGTGTGTGTGTGTATTGAGATCACGCTCCCTCCTCAGCACCAATGAGAACTGCTTACACGTACAGGCAGCGCTGATGAGGCCTGACAGAGATTGTGATGCCCTGTCGTCTGAACAGCGAGTTCACTGCATGTGCAGGCCTGGGTGTAATGACCATGTATGTGTTTAGCCTGATGATCAGGCTACAAGCCAAGAAGCACAGTGGTTGGTGCTGCAGGAAGGAGAGGCTAGCTGTCGTGGCCTCTTCTCTTCATATTCCCCCTTTTTCAGAAACCACGGTAACTAATTAGCTGTGAAAGTCCTGTCGGGGGTTTGCAGGGATCAAAAGGAATGTGGGAAGGCATTGCCGTGGAGATATGTGTTTCTCTGCTTTCCCCTCAGACGGTTTAAATCTAAACAAAACAGACGCCGATTCTCTGCTCTCAAAACCTCGCATTATTTCTCTTTTTTGTTTTTGTTTTTTTTGTCTCCTTTTTTTTATGTATTTTTTCTTCTTCTTTTTCTTCCAATTGCAGCTTCTTGATTCTCTGGGTGAACTCTGACCTTTGTCTTTGAAGCTAAACGTTGCCTCTCTTCCCTTCTCCTTACCAGAGTGATTATGTTCCTGCGCCAGGACTTGGCTAGGGAAGTTGAAGCATCTCACTTCCCTCCAGAGAGAAACTCCGCTACAATACCTCGCTGCTGCTTGAAACCAAAATAGCCCATACTACAGTTCTACTGGAGCTTTCTCTCCCGAGTACAGAGACTTGAAAGATGAAAATCCAGTGTACCTCGTAGACTGTAACTCCAAACTCCCACGCGTGACCTATTTTCCGAGGATATGACAAGCGTGCTAGGTACACCTAAAGGTGATTTAAGGGTGAATGAACATACTGCGGCTGTGGATAAGAGCGCTGATTCCATGCGACTCACATCGATGTTCGTTAGCGAGACCTCCCCAGGGGCTAGGGGCAAGGCTACCTACGATATGTGCCGTTATTTTGTATAAACAACCTTAAGAGACTGAAGCGAAGCGAAGGGGCAACAGGAACATAAAGCCGACTGAACCGGGAGTCTTTTAGGTGCCGTTGTTGCTGGTGCTGGCACAGTGACCTTTGCTGTGGCTTCATCAAGGTGGACAAGGTAGGAGATAGCTGCGTCGAGGGCAGATCATAGACATGACCGCGGTAGATAAGTCTGCCTTTAAACCGTACAGATAAGCGGCCGTTTAATCCTACGGGTCCACTTAATCACGCGGGTGATACCAGAAGCACAGACCTAATGTTGCTCCATCCAATATGCAGCACAGATTACAGGGACGTACTAATCCCAGATACCATCATCATTTTCCTCGTAATAGTTTTGTTCCAGAAAAGGTTAAAAGATGACTTTCTATCTGTTTCAC